>NC_069501.1:1002979360-1003261860 GCF_027579735.1 Bombina bombina
GAAAGGGTTAATGGTGAGGCACTGCAATATAAATGTGCAGGTAAAGTAATTAAAGTACATATTATTATATTTTGTATATATCCCAACTTGTTTTATGTCCCTTTAAGGGGATAATTAGGGGTAGGTTAGGGTATAGTTAGTGCTAGGGCTAGGGCTAGAATAAGGGGTATAGCTAGGGCTAGGATTTACTTCTAGGGCTGGGTTAAGGGTAAGGTTACAGTGAGAATTAGAAGTATAGTTACTGCTAGGGTTAAGGCTAGAGTAAGAGGTATAGCTAGGGCTAGGATTTACTACTAGGGCGGGGATAAGGGTAAGGTGACAGTGAGAATTAGAAGTATAGTTAGTGCTAAGGTTAGGGCTAGAGTAAGGGGTATAGCTAGGGCTAGGATTTACTACTAGGGCTGGGTTAAGGGTAAGGTTACAGTGAGGGTTAGAAGTGTAGTTATGGCTAGGGCTAGAGTAAGGGGTATAGCTAGGGCTGGGATAAGGGTAAGGTTACAGTAAGGGTTAGAAGTATAGTTAGGGCTAGGGTTAGGGCTAGAGTAAGGGGTATAGCTAGGGCTAGGATTTACTGCTAGGGCTGGGTTAAGGGTAAGGTTACAGTGAGAATTAGAAGTATAGTTAGTGCTAGGGTTAGGGCTAGAGTAAGGGGTATAGCGAGGGCTAGGATTTACTACTAGGGCTGGGTTAAGGGTAAGGTTATAGTGAGGGTTAGAAGTATAGTTAGTGCTAGGGTTAGGGATAGAGTAAGGGGTTGGTATAGCTAGGGGTAGGATTTACTACTAGGGCTGGGTTAAGGGTAAGGCCACAGTAAAGGTTAGAAGTATAGTTAGGACTAGGGTTAGAGATAGAGTAAGGGGTATAGCTAGGGCTGGGTTAAGGGTAAGGTTACAGTGAGAATTAGAAGTATAGTTAGTGCTAGGCTTAGGGCTAGAATAAGGGATATATCTAGGGCTAGGATTTACTGCTAGGGCTGGGTTAAGGGTAAGGTTACAGTGAGAATTAGAAGTATAGTTAGTGCTAGGGTGAGGGCAAGAGTAAGGGGTATAGCTAGGGCTAGGATTTACTACTAGGGCTGGGTTAAGGGTAAGGTTACAGTGAGGGTTAGAAGTATAGTTAGGGTTAGGATTAGGGTTAAGGTTAAGATGATGGTTAGGAGTATAGTTAGGGCGAGGACTAGGTTTTGGACTGAGTTAAGGTTAGAGGTAGGATTAGGGCTAACAGGAGTTTGCTCACTGGTAGCAATATCACAGCTATTGTATATTATATTCATAGTGATAGTGTGGCCACGGAAACATTAAGCTGCAATATTGTGCCTCCATTTTAAGCACAGTTGCTTCTGTGCCTGCATCTTAAAAAAAGTCAGTTATTTAGATTAGCAAAAATATATAATTTCTATCCATTTATACCAACAGCGATTAATTAAAAAAAGAATAATTTAACATAAAAAATAGAATATCATATTATTTACAGATTGTTTTATAATTAGTAACTCACAATTCTCCGGTAGATAAAATTAGCCAGCATTGTTGATGCTGTGGAGCGGAATTTTGTCCGGAAGTTCTTTCTCACCTATAACAGAATAAACTGTTAGCATTTAGTTTAAAGATGGGATGGGGTCTAATAGTATGCTATTTTTAAGCTAGGATCAGGGATGCAAAAATGACATGCTTTATCAAATTAAATAATGTAATGTCTGTTTAAGGAGATGACAGTGTACCCTAGAAAATATTACTAATGGATAAAAGACCAAATTCACATTTAAAACCTAAATCCCTAATAGAGGGCTGGATTATGAGTGGAGCGCAATTAAGTGCTCCTGCTCCAGCGTAACCTACGCTAGACAGAGGCTCTTTGTGAGCGTCAGGTTTCGCTCTTATTACCAGTTGAAAGTAAAACGTTGATAAAAAGTATTAAAATGATTAAACATACTGTAAAAAATATAGATATATTCTATGGATCATTTAGAATATTTTACAGTATGTTTAATCATTTTTAATCATTTGTATTAATATTTTTAAATATTTAATATTTCAATAAAGAGCCTTAAGATTAATACGTTTTAATGTGTGCTAACCCGACCGCGTTAAATCTAAATTGCGAAACCCGATGTGCAAAAAACGCATATTTTACATTCCTATGTAAGAACATTGGAATGTTAAATATGTACAGAAAATATACAGTAAAACACATATACAAATACATACGCACACACACACACATATACTATATATATAGCTGCACCCAGGTGGTAAATCGCCATAGAACAGGCTAACAATGGTATTGAGCCAGTTGTTCGTTCCTGTGAGTGCACGTCTCTCTGTATATATACACTATCTCACAAAAGTTAGTACACCCTTCATATTTTTGTAAATATGCTGTCCCCGCAAAAACTCAACACACAGCCATTAATGTCTAAACCGTTGGCAACAAAAGTGAGTAAACCCCTAAGTAAATATGTCCAAATTGGGCCCAAAGTGTCAATATTTTGTGTGGCCACCATTATTTCCCAGCACTGCCAGAGCTTCACAGGTTGCCACTGAAGTCCTCTTCCACTCCTCCATGACGACATCACGGAGCTGGTGGATGTTAGAGACCTTGCACTCCCCCACCTTTCGTTTGAGGATGCCCCACAGATGCTCAATAGGGTTTAGGTCTGGAGACATGCTTGGCCAGCTTATCACCTTTACCTTCAGCTTCTTTAGCAAGGCAGTGGTCATCTTGGAGGTGTGTTTGGGGTCATTATCATGTTGGAATACTGCCCTGTGGCCCAGTCTCCGAAGAAGGCACACAGAATTGGTTCTAAAAATTATTTTGCAGATGGGTCCCCAAGGAATAGAATGTGTAAATTCAAGCTATTAAAATTTCAAGATAAATTAGAATTATTAAAGTTATTTAAGAGAGCTGACCCCCCCCCCCCCTTTGTTCGGAAACAATAAGATTCTACTGTTTCAGGATTTCTCTAGCGAGACATCCTCTAAAAGGAAATCGATGGCCCCGTATTGTACGCAATTAATTAATAAAGGTATAACAGCTTGACTGTTTTATCCTGCCAGAATTATAGTCGAGGATAATAGCTCAAGGCTTACTTTCAATGATGTATCTGAAGTTAAAGAATTCATTAATTCTAAATGATTGTACTAAATTCTAACTTAAGATATAATCTATTTTTGTTTAGTAAAATCAGAAGGAACTTGTTACAGTGTTACTTTGTTTATTTATGGATGTTGGTGGCATTGATTTATGTGTTACAAAATTTGAGATACTCATGTAATTACTGAATATATCTGTTTGTTTGTTTTTTGTTTTGTTTTTTGTTCCTCTCTTTCCCTCCGCCCCCCCCCCCCTTTTTTCATGGTCTCATGTTATGGAAAATAACTTTTATATGATGATTTGATATCTAAGATGGCGGATGGAATTAATATTTTGTCTTGGAATGTTGGAGGAATATCCTCCCCTATCAAGCGTAAACTTTTATTAAACCCTAGCCAAATATAAAGCCAAATATAAACCAGATCTTGTCTTCCTCCAGGAAACACACCTTAATGATCAGGAAGCTGCTAAATGTAAGATAAAATGGGTGGGGGAAGTGATCACTACTGCCGGGTTAATAAGAAATGTGGTGTTGCTGTTTTATTAAATAAGGAACTTGAATACAATATTATTAAAACGGAAATAGATCCTTATGCTAGATTCATTCTTCTTCAAATCCTAATAAAAAATACAAAATTTACATTTTGCAATATACAGTATATGCTCTGAATAAATTCTCTATTGAGTTTTGGGAAAAAATTAAAATCAAAATATTTCCTTTTATGGGTGAGAACTTAGTGCTGGGTGGAGATTTTATTATGACATTATGACCCGAATTAGATAGACTCTCTAATAAAAATATGTCAGAATATAAGAAAAGCTTGAAGTATTTAAAAAAAATTGTTATAAATTAAACTTGGTGGATATTTGGTGGATCCAAAATCCCGATGTCCAGTTATTTTCTTGAGAATCTAAAGCTCATAGAACATTTTCCAGGATCGATTTGTTTTTAATTTCTAAATCTCTGTCTATCCATAAACTGGATGTGGGGATTGGAGAGCTCATGGTATCAGATCATGCGATTATATCCTTGTCTTTCCCTTCCTTAGTTAAAGATAACTAAAAGCTGTTTTACGTGGTGAAATTAAGGTTTATTTAAGTACCTGGAATAAAAAGAATAGGGCATTGGGAATCCAATTAGCCAATCAGGTCAGGAATGCATGCAGAAGCTACCATTTGGATCCCTCCCTGATAAATTGGAATAAATATTCAGAAAGTAGAAAAGAGAGAGATCTCTTTGTTAAGCAAAAATCACAAGAAGAAGAATTAAGAGTGAATCTCCACTTTAGAGACTTTCATGAGTGTTCAGTGAAATATCTAGCCAGGCTCACTAAAAACAGGAAAAATAAAAAATGTATACCATCTATTAAAAGTGGAGACTCCAGGTACACAGAGACCAGAGAAATTTGCAAGGTATTCTTTACCTATTAACAACAACTTTATTCTGGTATGGACATTAATAACTATAATCAAGACATTTTCTGGTCTAAGATGAAGATCCCTAAAATTCAGTTTGAGTAGCTGGTCCCATTTAATGCCCCTATTACTATAGAAGAGATAAGCAAAGCTATAAATAATCTGAAATTGAATAAAGTGGCGGGTCCGGATGGTTTGCCAGCGGAATTCTATAAATGTTTAAGTGAAGAACTGCTCTCAGTATTAGAGAATCTATTTAATTACTATTACATGTTGGATAACCCCATTTCGGTGTATTTTTCAGCAGCAAATAGTTCTCTTATTCTTAAGAAAGGTAAAAATCTGGAGGATCCAGCCTCTTATAGGCCTATCTCGGTGTTAAACACTGATTATAAGATTATTTCTTTAAGATTTTCTGCCTGTCTACATAAACTTATTCATCCTGATCAGACGGGTTTCATGTCATCGAGGAATCAGGTAAAAAATATACTTAAAGTTATTACTTTTCTGGATTATGCATGGAATATTGATCAATTCAAAATGAAGCCTCTCTCGCAGGATATGGCTATTCTTACTTTAGATGCAGTTAAAGCATTTGACTATATCGTTTGGGGTCATCTTTTTAGGGCTCTAGCTAATTTTGGCTTCAAAGAAAATTTTGTTCAATTTGTCCATAAATTATATTTAAAACCAATGTCCTTTTTACTTATTAATGGGACCCTTTCTTCTAAGATAACACTGCAGAGAGGCACCAGACAAGGTTGCCCTTTATCACCTCTTCTTTTTAATGTCAATCTGGAGCCTCTAGCAGTTCGATTAAGAGATATTTTAATAGGGATCCCTCTTGGTACTCAATGACTGAAAACACTTTTGTATGCAGATGATTTATTGTTGTTTCTGGAAAATACTCATCAATATATCCCGATAATTTTGCAATGTCTTGAAGAATTTAGTTCATTCTCAGGGTACAAGGTTAATTTAGAGAAAAGATAATTAATGTGTGTAGGTAAATGCACTGCTCGTCTTCCTAAGATCCCATTTAAATATTTGGGTTTAGAATTGTATAAGAATCCTAAGCATTGGTATGTATCAAACTATTTGCCTCTTTTTCAAAAGATAAAAACAGATCTTCAACTATGGGCTTCCTTTCCATTATCTATGACGGCTCGGGTAAACTTAATTAAATCAATTATCTTCCCACGTCTTCTTTATCTTCTCCAAAATTTACCGTTATTTATATTAAATAACAATTTGAGCAAGCTCTATGGTTATTTCTCTAAGTTTATTTGGAAGGATAAAAAAACTCGAATTGCCCTTGGTAGATTAATGCAAAATCTTGGAGCCGCTGGATTAGCGTTTCCCAATTTTAGGTTATATAATTTGTCGGCTTTGGTAAAATTTGCCCTAGATTGGATTGCTGAAACCAATATAGTATCTTCTTTTGATATAAAGACATTTTTAATCTTTCCTTCTGCTTTAAATGCTATACTTCATTGTACCCCTGGATACTAGCCTTCAAATGTTGCCTGCCTTATCTCAATTAAGAACATAGTATTAGCATGGCATAAGTTCTGCTCTTGTTTGGACATTGATTTTACTTTTTCAGATTTTCTGCCTATAACTAGTAACCCACAATTTTCTCCGGGTATAAATAAAAAAGTATTCAAATCTTGGGCCGAAAAAGGTTTACGATCTGTGAAACAACTATTGGATGAAAATAATCAAATGCGCTCTGCAGAATCAATTTTTCATTACTATGAGATACCTAGGTCAAATTTGTTCGTTACTTTCAAATACAACATTACATATTTTGACAGAACTGGCTTTTTCCCCCTTCAGCTGCATGGTCTGATATCAAGCTCTGTATACAAAAATGTATACCTGGTGACGCTTCAATTTCGTTGATGTACGTTGCTGACAAAGCAAAGCTTACTATATTTGGATAATATTTGCAATTTCTGGTTACCAGTTATCTCTTCAATAGACCGTGAAAAAAATGTAACAAAGTTTTACTACTCTCATTAAGTGTAAAATTTCTATGAGCTGTAAAGAATCGCATATGAAACTTATTAACAATTTCTATTTATTTCCACTTAAAATATATAATTTCTATCCAGCAAAGCCTAGTGGTTACCCTCATTGTTTTAACGCTAAAACAGACTTGTTTCATATGTTCTGGTTCTGTCCCAAAATCAATTAATTATGGCTGAAAAGTATATATTGGTTTAATAAATTGTATAATATGACTATCTCTCTCTCATTAGAAGATATTTTTGGATATGGATAAACATTTTAAATACTATTATTTTGACAGTTAGACACTTCTTTCTTAAAAATTGGAAAGTTAGCAGGGCCCCGGATTTTGCTTTGGTTCTTAAGGGCATTCAAGATCAAATAGTCTTTGATTCATATCTTCAGGATGCCTCAGAGAAAAGAATTAAAAAACTTTTGTTGGGATGGCTACCCATCATTAAATCATACCCTACCTCCACCAAAAACGGATTCTTTTTCTGTTTTTATCTTCCACTAGTTTTGCGGAATTGGTGTTTTAAGATATTTTTCTGTATACATGGATCACTATTTTTGGAGAAGTACATTAAAACTTATAGCTGTGGAGCTTCAGTATATTTATAGGTTGGATCAGTGAAGGGAAGGAGGGTGGCAGAAGCAGAGAGCGGGTGTTTTTTTTTTTCTCTCTCTTTTTTGTTGTCTTCTGTTTTATGAATTAATAAAACAATTAAAATTGTTTAAGAACAGTAGTAATATAGCCTATATGTCAGTATGCCATACTCTCAGACAGATCATATGTGGAATCAATATAATGATTATATAATATAAGATGAAATTATAAGTAAGATCTTGCTAATGTACTAAAATGTTGTGCCGCATTAATCATGATTATTTATTTTTTGTATTGCTTATTTTTGAGGAGATTGTCTTCTACTATTATGTTTGTCTATTGTACATCACATATATTGAAATAAAATAAAAATTATTTACAAAAAAAAGAGGGCTGAAGCTTCTCTTCCTGAGACACCAGTGGTGGAGAGTAGGGATAGAAAAATCTTCCAGGTTGGGTTGTACTATCTGTAAAACTAGATTTACTGCAGCAAGGCAGGATGTATAGGTTTCTCCTTGTCTTACTGGGTGGAGGTCCTGGCGTTGCAGGTCATCTTGCTCCTGGATTTTCCTTTAGGGACAATCCAGAGCGTGTGTCTTACACTATTTTTTCATATATAGACTTTTGTCTCAGTATACTAGTCATTCTCTTGCAGCTGGGTCTCTTAGCATGGTATCAGTTCTTTTCTTCTTCCTCAAATACATGCAGAAAGCATAGGAAGAATCATTGGGTTCAGCCTAGGAACATGTTTTGGGATCTACTCCTCATAATGTTGGTTTGACTAGGAAGCATGTGATCATGTTTTTTTCTTTGTCCTCATATAACTGCAGAAAGCATAGGAAGAAATATTGGGTTCTGCTCCCCATTATATTATTTTGACTAGGAAGCATGGGATCATGGTTTATCTTCTTCCTCATATACAGGGAGTGCAGAATTATTAGGCAAGTTGTATTTTTGAGGATTAATATTATTATTGAACCATGTTCTCAATGAACCCAAAAAACTCATTAATATCAAAGCTGAATAGTTTTGGAAGTAGTTTTTAGTTTGTTTTTAGTTTTAGATATTTTAGGGGGATATCTGTGTGTGCAGGTGACTATTACTGTGTATAATTATTAGGCAACTTAACAAAAAACAAATATATACCCATTTCAATTATTTATTTTTACCAGTGAAACCAATATAACATCTCAACATTCACAAATATACATTTCTGACATTCAAAAACAAAACAAAAACAAATCAGTGACCAATATAGCCACCTTTCTTTGCAAGGACACTCAAAAGCCTGCCATCCATGGATTCTGTCAGTGTTTTGATCTGTTCACCATCAACATTGCGTGCAGCAGCAACCACAGCCTCCCAGACACTGTTCAGAGAGGTGTACTGTTTTCCCTCCTTGTAAATCTCACATTTGATGATGGACCACAGGTTCTCAATGGGGTTCAGATAAGGTGAACAAGGAGGCCATGTCATTAGATTTTCTTCTTTTATACCCTTTCTTGCCAGCCACGCTGTGGAGTACTTGGACGCGTGTGATGGAGCATTGTCCTGCATGAAAATCATGTTTTTCTTGAAGGATGCAGACTTCTTCCTGTACCACTGTTTGAAGAAGGTGTCTTCCAGAAACTGTCAGTAGGACTGGGAGTTGAGCTTGACTCCATCCTCAACCCGAAAAGGCCCCACAAGTTCATCTTTGATGATACCAGCCCAAACCAGTACTCCACCTCCACCTTGATGGCGTCTGAGTCAGACTGGAGCTCTCTGCCCTTTACCAATCCAGCCACGGGCCCATCCATCTGGCCCATCAAGACTCACTCTCATTTCATCAGTCCATAAAACCTTAGAAAAATCAGTCTTGAGATATTTCTTGGCCCAGTCTTGACGTTTCAGCTTGTGTGTCTTGTTCAGTGGTGGTCGTCTTTCAGCCTTTCTTACCTTGGCCATGTCTCTGAGTATTGCACACCTTGTGCTTTTGGGCACTCCAGTGATGTTGCAGCTCTGAAATATGGCCAAACTGGTGGCAAGTGGCATCTTGGCAGCTGCACACTTGACTTTTCTCAGTTCATGGGCAGTTATTTTGTCCACACGCTTCTTGCGACCCTGTTGACTATTTTGAATGAAACCCTTGATTGTTCGATGATCACGCTTCAGAAGCTTTGCAATTTTAAGAGTGCTGCATCCCTCTGCAAGATATCTCACTATTTTTGACTTTTCTGAGCCTGTCAAGTCCTTCTTTTGACCCATTTTGCCAAAGGAAAGGAAGTTGCCTAATAATTATGCACACCTGATATAGGGTGTTGATGTCATTAGACCACACCCCTTCTCATTACAGAGATGCACATCACCTAATATGCTTAATTGGTAGTAGGCTTTTGAGCCTATACAGCTTGGAGTAAGACAACATGCATAATGAGGATGATGTGGTCAAAATACTCATTTGCCTAATAATTCTGCACTCCCTGTACATGCTCAGATTTTGCCTGTAAACAAGTCTCTCTTTTTCCTTTGACAAATCTTTTCTTCTAATGGATTTAAAAGAAAGAAGCATAGGGGGTTTATCTTTGTCAAACTATTTTAAAAATCTTGATCTTAGGAAGGATGTGATAAAATGGTGAAATGTTTTATTATTATTTTCTTATATATTTCAAATCAGTTTTACAGGGAGTGCAGAATTATTAGGCAAGTTGTATTTTTGAGGATTAATTTTATTATTGAACAACAACCATGTTCTCAATGAACCCAAAAAACTCATTAATATCAAAGCTGAATATTTTTGGAAGTAGTTTTTAGTTTGTTTTTAGTTTTAGCTATTTTAGGGGGATATCTGTGTGTGCAGGTGACTATTACGGTGCATAATTATTAGGCAACTTAACAAAAAACAAATATATACCCATTTCAATTATTTATTTTTACCAGTGAAACCAATATAACATCTCAACATTCACAAATATACATTTATGACATTCAAAAACAAAACAAAAACAAATCAGTGACCAATATAGCCACCTTTCTTTGCAAGGACACTCAAAAGCCTGCCATCCATGGATTCTGTCAGTGTTTTGATCTGTTCACCATCAACATTGCGTGCAGCAGCAACCACAGCCTCCCAGACACTGTTCAGAGAGCTGTACTGTTTTCCCTCCTTGTAAATCTCACATTTGATGATGGACCACAGGTTCTCAATGGGGTTCAGATCAGGTGAACAAGGAGGCCATGTCATTAGATTTTCTTCTTTTATACCCTTTCTTGCCAGCCACGCTGTGGAGTACTTGGACGCGTGTGATGGAGCATTGTCCTGCATGAAAATCATGTTTTTCTTGAAGGATGCAGACTTCTTCCTGTACCACTGCTTGAAGAAGGTGTCTTCCAGAAACTGGCAGTAGGACTGGGAGTTGAGCTTGACTCCATCCTCAACCCGAAAAGGCCCCACAAGCTCATCTTTGATGATACCAGCCCAAACCAGTACTCCACCTCCACCTTGCTGGCGTCTGAGTCGGACTGGAGCTCTCTGCCCTTTACCAATCCAGCCACGGGCCCATCCATCTGGCCCATCAAGACTCACTCTCATTTCATCAGTCCATAAAACCTTAGAAAAATCAGTCTTGAGATATTTCTTGGCCCAGTCTTGACGTTTCAGCTTGTGTGTCTTGTTCAGTGGTGGCCGTCTTTCAGCCTTTCTTACCTTGGCCATGTCTCTGAGTATTGCACACCTTGTGCTTTTGGGCACTCCAGTGATGTTGCAGCTCTGAAATATGGCCAAACTGGTGGCAAGTAGCATCTTGGCAGCTGCACGCTTGACTTTTCTCAGTTCATGGGCAGTTATTTTGCGCCTTGGTTTTTCCACACGCTTCTTGCGACCCTGTTGACTATTTTGAATGAAACGCTTGATTGTTCGATGATCACGCTTCAGAAGCTTTGCAATTTTAAGAGTGCTGCATCCCTCTGCAAGATATCTCATTATTTTTGACTTTTCTTAGCCTGTCAAGTCCTTCTTTTGACCCATTTTGCCAAAGGAAAAGAAGTTGCCTAATAATTATGCACACCTGATATAGGGTGTTGATGTCATTAGACCACACCCCTTCTCATTACAGAGATGCACATCACCTAATATGCTTAATTGGTAGTAGGCTTTCGAGCCTATACAGCTTGGAGTAAGACAACATGCATAAAGAGGATGATGTGGTCAAAATACTCATTTGCCTAATAATTCTGCACTCCCTGTATACTTGATCTAGATTTCAGTCCTTGCACACTTTTCTTGGCTCTGCTTTGCAGGTTTGGAAATATGTTCCTAAGGTTAATTAATCAGTTTCCGTGAATATTCAAGAACATTTTCATAACACTTGAAGATTTGTTCTTCTTTAAAGTGACATTGATGTCTAAAACATCTATAGTGTATATGAAAGATCAATATTTAAAGATGTTATCAATTAATAATATTTATATTGTTTTGCAGGAAAACAAGTTTGAACTAAAACAGTTTCTTTTCATTTTGAAGCAGGGAGCGCATATTTGTGCAATACTCGTCTATGAGAAAGAACTCAGAGCTCTATTAGTGCGCGGTGACACAACTCACAAGCTTAAAAAAACACAAAAATATTCTGTTAACGGCCTGTGAACTTTTATTCCAAAAACCTGGCTAAAACACTGAGGTACCTGATATCCCTTCCAATAAGCGCATATAATAGTTGATGCTTCTTCAGTGCGTTTGTGGTACTTCAGACCCCGTAATAATACACGTGCCTGAAATTACATTGAAAGGAAAATTAAACTTAAATATAAAGCCCCATAAAATGTTTAATTATGGGTAGTTAAAAAAATACACAAAACTTTGAAATGTACTTTTCATTTTTATTTTGCCAGCTTTTCTTTGGTATCTTTATTTGATAAAGCAAGAATGTAAGCATAGGAGTCAGTCCATTTTTGGTTCAGAACCTGGGTAGCACTTTCTGATTGGTGTCGAAATGTAGCCACCAATCAGCAAACACTACCCAGGTGCTGAATCAAAAATGGGCCGGCTCCTAAGCTTATATTTAAATAAAGAGAACAAAGAAAATGTAATAATAGGAGTAAATTAGAAAGTTGCTTAAAATTGCATACTCTATCTGAATCAAGAAAGTTTAATTTTGACTAGACTATTCCTTTAATGAAGGATTATGGATTTGACCTTGCAACATTGTATGAAAATTGTCTCATTTATATCTCTGCAAGGCAGAAGATGAGCTGCCTGTAGTTTTTTTTCCCCCATTCCCACTTACTGTTCTCAAGTTTTATACTTTAGCTGTAATTCGGACAGTAAACACTTTGAACATTTGAACAACTTTGCTAAATCATCTTTATATTTTTTTTACCCCATTTCCTGTATTTTACATTTGAAACTTGAGAGTTTTGCAATTTTTACCACTGCAGTCGCACATAGCAGGCCTCATAAACCTAACCCTGCCACATATTTCTCCCTAAGTGGCTTAAGCAAAGATTATCAGATAAACTACTGTAAAACAATGAATATTTTGCTAACATAATGATCATGGCTAAACTTGTCTACTCCAGTAACAAATCCTGATTAGATCCTCCAAATAAAGTTTAGCTATTGGAAAACAATTGCAGCAAACAAGATGTAAAAGGAAATATAGGAGCCTTGGCTGCAGTGTCTGTGGGTGACTAGATTATCATTTTTGCTTGTGATAATGTCTTCATCTAAAAAAAAGAACCTATGCTGGAATGTACATGTTTACCAAGAGAGAAATATTTACTGAAATATTCTCATGTACATGTAATGTGTGTCGTATAGAGAAAGCATTAAAGGACCAGTCAACACATTAGATTTGCATAATCAACAAATACAAGATAACAAGACAATGCAATAGCACTTAGTCTGAACTTCAAATGAGTAGTAGATTTTTTTATAACAAATTTTAAAGTTATGTATATTTCCACTCCCCTTGTACCATGTGATAGCAATCAGCCAATCACAAATGCATATATGTATAGTCTGTGAATTCTTGCACATGCTCAGTAGGATCTTTCACTCAAAAATTGTAAATATAAAAGACTGTGCACATTTTTTTTAATGGAAGTAAATTGGAAAGTTGTTTAAAATTACATGCTGTATCTGAATCATGAAAATGTAATTTAACCTGAGTGTCCCTTTAACTGTTTGCTTGTTTTTTTACCCCACTGGCTGCCAATGAATTTGCCACCTAGTATAGCCCTTTGTGTTAACCAGTAGGCTTAATATGGATTCCATATTCCAAAAAAATCTTCTTAAAGGGATGTGGAAGTCAAAATTAAAGGGACCTAAAACCCTTTTTTTCTTTCTTTCATGATTCATATAGAACATGTGATTTTAAATAACTTTCCAATTTACTTCTATTATCTAATTTATTTTGTTCTTTTGATATTCTTTGTTGAAAGAGATACCTAGGTAGACTCAGTAGCTGCTTATTGGTGGCTGCACATCTTTGCCTCATGCTTTAAGCTTGCTCCCACAATAATGAAGCAAATTCATTAAAAGAAGTCAATTGGAAAGTTATTTAATATTGTATGCTCTATCTGAATCAGGAAAGATAAATGTTGGGTTTTATGCCCTTTAAACTTTAAACATTTTATTAAATTTACTTTTATTAGTACATTTAATTATTTTTATCTTTTGTTGAAACAGCTTCTTTCCATGAAAACATAGGCTTAGCATCATGCAAGCAGCATATGGCAGTAGTGTTTGCAACAATATTTATATGTTGCTTGTTCCAGTTATTGCAGGGGTCCTTAACATTTTTGTGATTACAGACCCTCAATAGATTAAAAACAATTAGGGGTTGATTTATCAATATCAGTCCGACATGATACAATGTAGCGTATCATGTCCGACAGACATCGCTGAATGCCGACAGCGTACGCTGTCGGCATTTAACATTGCACAAGCAGTTCACAATTCGGAGCTTGATAATTTGGCCCCTTTAGTCTCTATACCCCCCCCCCCCTTTGCCACACTATCAAAATTATCACCATCACCAGTCTTATTAGGTACCAGTGTGACTTCAAAAGGTGTCAATAGCTTGGTTTTATTTTACATATTGACAGCGAGGAACAGAACAGCTGAAACAAAATCATAAGGATTTTATCATACTGTATTTATTTATATAAAAGGGTGAAATCTACAAATACACACGCTAGCTACGACTGAGGTGATGGTTAATAATCTAATCTAAAAACATTTTTTTTATTATTCAGTGATCCAGTCCCTTACCCCTGTCCCAGTTGTTCTGACACAGCTTGTATGGTATTGAGACTTACCCTCCAGCCACGGACATAGGCTTGCAACAGTAATGCTGAGAACTTCATTTTATTATATTTCTTCTTTTGCTGTCAGAAAATAAAATCAGCAAAAATGAATCATCACATGGTTTATTATTATGTTATATTACATTGATATATTAGGTAAAAGCTCATTTGTAAAAGTCTAGAATCTAGACTTTCTCTTTCTAGTTTCCAGTTGTATCTTTTCTTTCCTCCTTGTGGTGCGTTCTCCAACCAGATTAACCATTTCTCTTGTAAGGTGTATCCAGTCCACGAATCATCCATTACTTGTGGGATATTCTCATTCCCAACAGGAAGTTGCAAGAGGACACCCACAGCAGAGCTGTAATATAGCTCCTCCCCTAACTGTCATAGCCAGTCATTCTCTTGCAACTCTCAACAAGCAAAGACGTTGTAGGAGAGAGCGGTTAAATATAGCTAGTTTATTTTCTTCAATCAAAAGTTTGTTATTTTTAAATAGTACCGGAGTGGTGCTATTTTATCTCAGGCAGTAAATAGAAGAAGAATCTGCCTGAGGTTTCTATGATCTTAACAGGTTGTAACTAAGAGCCATTGCTATTCTCAGATATGTCTGAGGGGATTACACAGATGAGGTAACTTCAGCGAGAGAATGGCGTGCAGTTTATTCTGCTATCAGGTATGTGCAGTTATAATTTTTTCTAGACATGGAAAACACTAGAAAATGCTGCTGATACCCGATTAATGTAAGTTAAGCCTAAATACAGTGATTTAATAACGACTGGTATCATGCTTACTCCCAGGGGTAATACCCTTATGATATTTACAATATAAAACGTTTGCTGGCATGTTTAATCGTTTTTATATATGCTTTGGTGATAAAACTTTATTGGGGCCTAGTTTTTTCCACATGGCTGGCTTAAATTTTGACTAGAAACAATTTCCACTGTTGTAGTATAAAAGTTACAGTTGGTGCAGTTAAAATTACAAACTGTGACATCCAGCTTCCCTCAAAGGCCCTCTGAATGCTATAGGACATCTCTAAAGGGCCCAAAGGCTTTCCAAAGTCGTTTATTGGGGAAGGTAGGGCCACAGCTTGCTGTGGCAGTTGGTTGTGACTGTTAAAAAACGTCTATTTCGTTTTTTTGATCCGTTTTTTTAACTAAGGGATTAATCATCCATTTGCAAGTGGGTGCAATGCTCTGTTAGCCTATTATACACACTGTAAAAATTTCGTTTGATTTACTGCATTTTTTCACTGTTTTTCAAATTCTGACAAAATTTGTTTCTCTTAAAGGCACAGTACCGTTTTTTATATTTGTTTGTTAACTTGATTTAAAGTGTTTTCCAAGCTTGCTAGTCTCATTGCTATTCTGTATAAACATGTCTGACATAGAAGAAACTCCTTGTTTATTATGTTTAAAAGCCATGGTGGAACCCCCCTTAGAATGTGTACCAAATGTACTGATTTCATTTTATGCAATAAAGATCATTTTCTGTCTTTAAAAAATGTATCACCAGAGGAATCTGACGAGGGGGAAGTTATGCCGACTAACTTTCCCCACGTGTCAGACCCTTTGACTCCCGCTCAGATGGCGCCAAGTACATCTAGGGCGCCCATAGCGTTTACTTTACAAGACATGGCGGCAGTCATGGATAATACACTGTCAGCGGTATTAGCCAGACTACCTGAACTTAGAGGTAAGCGAGATAGCTCTGGGGTGAGACAAAATGCAGAGCATACTGACGCTTTAAGAACCATGTCTGATACTGCCTCACAATATGCAGAAGCTGAGGAAAGAGAGCTTCAGTCAGTGGGTGATGTTAATGACTCAGGAAAGATACCTGATTCTAATATTTCTACATTTAAATTTAAGCTTGAACACCTCCGCGTGTTGCTTAGGGAGGTTTTAGCTGCTCTGAATGACTGTGATACCATTGCAGTGCCAGAGAAATTGTGTAGACTGAATAAATACTTTGCAGTGCCGGTGTGTACTGATGTTTTCCAAATACCTAAAAGGTTTACAGAAATTATTAATAAGGAATGGGATAGACCAGGTGTGCCGTTCTCTTCCCCTCCTATTTTTAGAAAAATGTTTCCAATAGACGCCACCACATGGGACTTATGGCAGACAGTCCCTAAGGTGGAGGGAGCAGTTTCTACTCTAGTAAAGCGTAATACTATCCCTGTCGAGGACAGTTGTGTTTTTTTGTTTTTTTTTAGATCCAATGGATAAAAAATTAGAGGTTACCTTAAGAAAATATTTATTCAACAAGGTTTTATCCTACAGCCCCTTGCATGCATTGCCCCTGTCACTGCTGCTGCAGCGTACTGGTTTGAGTCTCTGGAAGAGGCTTTACAGGTAGCGACTCCATTGGATGACATACTTGGCAAACTTAGAGCACTTAAGCTAGCCAATTCTTTTATTCTGATGCCATTGTTCATTTGACTAAACGAATGGCTAAGAATTCTGGTTTTGCTATACAGGCGCGCAGAGCGCTATGGCTTAGATCATGGTCAGCTGACGTGACTTCAAAATCTAAGCTACTTAACATTCCCTTCAAGGGGCAGACCCTATTCGGGCCTGGTTGAAGGAGATTATTGCTGATATCACTGGAGGAAAAGGTCATGCCCTTCCTCAGGACAGGTCCAAATCTAGGGCCAAACAGTCTAATTTTCGTGCCTTTCAAAACTTCAAGGCAGGTGCGGCATCAACTTCCTCTAATAATAAACAAGAGGGAACTTTTGCTCAATCCAAGACGGTCTGGAGACCAAACCTGACATGGAAAAAAGGTAAGCAGGTAAAAAAGCCTGCTGCTGCCTCTAAGACAGCATGAAGGAACGGCCCCCTATCTGGGAACGGATCTAGTAGGGGGCAGACTTTCACTCTTTGCCCAGGAGTGGGCAAGAGATGTTCAGGATCCCTGGGCGTTGGAAATTATATCCCAGGGATATCTTCTGGACTTCAAAGCTTCCCCCCCAAAAGGGAGATTTCACCTTTCACAATTATCTGCACACCAGATAAAGAGAGAGGCATTCTTACACTGTGTACAAGTCCTCCTAGTTATGGGAATGATCCATCCAGTTCCAAAGGAGGAACAGGGACAGGGTTTTTACTCAAATCTGTTTGTGGTTCCCAAAAAAGAGGGAACCTTCAGACCAATTTTGGTTCTAAAGATCTTAAACAAATTCCTCAAAGTTCCGTCGTTCAAGATGGAAACTATTCGTACCATCCTACCACTGATCCAGGAGGGTCAATATATGACTACAGTGGATCTAAAGGATGCTTCTCTTCACATTCAGATACACAAAGATCATCATCGGTTTCTCAGGTTTGCCTTTTAAGACAGATATTACCAGTTGTAGCTCTTCCCTTGGGATTAGCTACAGCCCCAAGAATCTTTACAAAGGTTCTAGGGTCACTTATGGCGGTCCTAAGGCCGCGGGGCATAGCAGTAGCCCCTTATTTAGACGACATCCTGATACAGGCGTCAAACTTCCAAATTGCCAAGTCTCATACGGACGTAGTACTGGCATTTCTGTGGTCGCATGGGTGGAAAGTGAACGAGGAAAAGAGTTCTCTATCCCCACTCACAAGAGTTTCCTTTCTAGGGACTCTGATAGATTCTGTAGAAATGAAAATTCACCTGACGGAGTCCAGGTTATCAAAGCTTCTAAATTCCTGCCGGGTTCTTCATTCCATTCCGCGCCCTTCGGTGGTTCAGTGTATGGAAGTAATCGGCTTAATGGTAGCGGCAATGGACATAGTGCCGTTTGCACGCTTACATCTCAGACCGCTGCAACTATGCATGCTCAGTCAGTGGAGCGGGGATTACACAGATTTGTCCCCTCAACTGAATCTGGACCAAGAGACCAGGGATTCTCTTCTCTGGTGGCTATCTCGGGTCCATCTGTCCAAAGGTATGAACTTTCGCAGGCCAGATTGGACAATTGTTACGACAGATGCCAGCCTTCTAGGTTGGGGTGCAGTCTGGAACTCCCTGAAGGCTCAGGGATCGTGGACTCAGGAGGAGTCTCTCCTTCCATTAAATATTCTGGAACTAAGAGTGATATTCAAGGCTCTTCAGGCTTGGCCTCAGTTAGCAACTCTGAGGTACATCAGATTTCAGTCGGACAACATCACGACTTTAGCTTACATCAACCATCAAGGGGGAACGAGAAGTTCCCTAGAGATGTTAGAAGTTTCAAAAATAATTAGCTGGGCAGAGATTCACTCTTGCCACCTATCAGCTATCCATATCCCAGGTGTAGAGCACTGGGAGGCGGATTTTCTAAGTCGTCAGACTTTTCATCCGGGAGAGTGGGAACTCCATCCGGAGGCATTTGCACAACTGATTCATCGTTGGGGCAAACCAGAACTGGATCTCATGGCGTCTCGCCAGAACGCCAAGCTTCCGTTTTATGGATCCAGGTCCAGGGATCCCAAGGCGACACTGATAGATGCTCTAGCAGCGCCCTGGTCTTTCAACCTGGCTTATGTGTTTCCACCGTTTCCTCTGCTCCCTCGAGTGATTGCCAAGATCAAGCAGGAGAGAGCATCGGTGATTCTGATAGCACCTGCGTGGCCACGCAGGACCTGGTATGCAGATCTAGTGGACATGTCATCCTTTCCACCATGGTCTCTGCCTCTGAAACAGGACCTTCTACTTCAGGGTCCTTTCAACCATCCAGATCTAATTTCTCTGAGGCTGACTGCCTGGAGATTGAACGCTTGATTTTATCAAAGCGTGGCTTCTCCGAGTCAGTTATTGATACCTTAAGACAGGCACGAAAGCCTGTCACCAGGAAAATTTACCATAAGGTATGGCGTAGATATCTTTATTGGTGTGAATCCAAGGGTTACTCATGGAGTAAGGTCAGGATTGCTAGGATATTATCTTTTCTCCAAGAAGGTTTGGAAAAAGGATTGTCAGCTAGTTAAGCATCTGGCAGATATTCCAGACGTTCAGGCATTTTGTCAGGCTTTAGTTAGAATCAAGCCTGTGTTTAAACCTGTTGCTCCACCATGGAGCTTAAACTTGGTTCTTAAGGTTCTTCAAGGAGTTCCGTTTGAACCTCTTCATTCCATAGATATCAAGCTTTTATCTTGGAAAGTTCTTTTTTTGGTAGCTATTTCCTCGGCTCATAGAGTCTCTGAGCTATCTGCCTTACAATGTGATTCTCCTTATCTGATTTTTCATACGGATAAGGTAGTCCTGCGTACCAAACCTGGGTTCTTACCTAAGGTGGTATCTAACAAGAATATCAATCAAGAGATTGTTGTTCCATCCTTGTGTTACACAATTTGGACATGGTCCGTGCTTTAAAGTTTTACTTACAAGCTACTAAAGATTTTCGTCAAACATCTGCTTTGTTTGTTGTCTACTCTGGACAGAGGAGAGGTCAAAAGGCTTTGGCAACCTCTTTTTCTTTTTGATTAAGAAGCTTAATCCGCTTAGCCAATGAGACTGCTGGACAGCAACCTCCTGAAAGGATTACAGCTCATTCCACTAGAGCTGTGGCTTCCACTTGGGCCTTTAAAAATGAGGCTTCTTTTGATCAGATTTGCAAGGCGACGACTTGGTCTTCGCTTCATATTTTTTCAAAATTTTACAAATTTTATACTTTTGCTTCTTCGGAGGCTATATTTGGGAGAAAGGTTTTACGGGCAGTGGTTCCTTCCATTTAAGTTCCTGCCTTGTCCCTCCCTTCATCCGTTTACTTTAGCTTTGGTATTGGTATCCCACAAGTAATGGATGATCCGTGGACTGGATACACCTTACAAGAGAAAACACAATTTATGCTTACCTGATAAATTTATTTCTCTTGTGGTGTATCCAGTCCACGGCCCGCCCTGTCATTTTAAGGCAGGTAATTTTTAAATTTAAACTACAGTAACCACTGCACCCTATGGTTCCTCCTTTCTCGGCTTGTTTTCGGTCGAATGACTGGCTATGACAGTTAGGGGAGGAGCTATATTACCGCTCTGCTGTGGGTGTCCTCTTGCAACTTCCTGTTGGGAATGAGAATATCCCACAAGTAATGGATGATCCGTGGACTGGATACACCACAAGAGAAATAAATTTGTCAGGTAAGCATAAATTGTGTTTTTCTCTTCTTACCTTCCACATCTCTGTCCCTATAGAATGCTTTAAACCCCTTCATGCTAGGAAGCAAAGCAGTTTTATTTGCCTTTTTATTATTTTACTGTCTGCTCTTAATCATTTCTTTTGGCCTCATGTACAACATTTCAATCAAGGCACCTACTAATCAAACCTTTACAAATTGGCAGCATTGAACTATACAGCGCTTTATACAATAACAGATACAAGTGGACCTGTAACTTACTGCATAGCCTCGGTAATATGCAGAGATGATAATTTGGCTCTTGCGCATGTGCTGATAGTGACGACGACAAATCCATCCACGAAATATCTTCTGGATCAATGTTGCCAACTCATTCATCCGTTTTCTGCGTCTTTCTTCCAAGTCAAACAGCTGAACAGAATTGATCAAAGAAAGCCTGGTGAAGTACCACTCAGTGATTTTTGATTTTTGATTTTTATAAACAATAAGCATCAGAATTTCTATTTGAATCCTATGGTGCCTTTTTTTTACCCAGTACTGTCTTGCAAATCTCATTAAAATATTTTATGACTGTTATGGGCATAAGGTAAATATACATAAAAGGATTGCACTAATGTTTCAAGCATACATATATGTGTGACATTGTGCCTATAGTATATATATATATATATATATATATATATATATATGTGTGACAATGTGCCTACAGTATACATATATGTGTGACAATGTGCCTATAGTATAAATATGTGTGACATTGTGCCTATAGTATATATATATATATATATATATATATATATATATATATGTGACAATGTGCCTACAGTATACATATATGTGTGACATTGTGCCTATAGTATATATATATATATATATATATATATATATATATATATATATATATATATGTGTGACAATGTGCCTACATTATACATATATGTGTGACATTGTGCCTATAGTATACATATGTGTGACATTGTGCCTATAGTATACATATGTGTGACAATGTGCCTACAGTATACATATATGTGTGACATTGTGCCTATAGTATACATATGTGTGATATTGTGCCTATAGCATACATATATGTGTGACATTGTGCCTATACTATAGGCACAATGTCACACATATGTATACTATAGGCCCTATAGTATACATATGTGTGACATTGTGCCTATAGCATACATATATGTGTAACATTGTGCCTATAGCATACATATATGTGTAACATTGTGCCTATAGTATACATATGTGTGATATTGTGCCTATAGCATACATATATGTGTAACATTGTGCCTATAGTATACATATGTGTGATATTGTGCCTATAGTATACATATGTGTGATATTGTGCCTATAGCATACATATATGTGTAACATTGTGCCTATAGTATACATATGTGTGATATTGTGCCTATAGCATACATATATGTGTGACATTGTGCCTATAGTATACATATGTGTGATATTGTGCCTATAGCATACATATATGTGTAACATTGTGCCTATAGCATACATATGTGTGACATTGTGCTTATAGTATACATATATGTGTGACATTGTGCCTATAGTATACATATGTGTAACATTGTGCCTATAGCATACATATATGTGTGACATTGTGCCTATAGTATACATATATGTGTAACATTGTGCCTATAGTATACATATATGTGTAACATTGTGCCTATAGCATACATATATGTGTGACATTGTGCCTATAGCATACATATTTGTGTGACATTGTGCTTATAGTATACATATGTGTGACATTGTGCCTATAGTATACATATATGTGTAACATTGTGCCTATAGCATACATATATGTGTAACATTGTGCCTATAGTATACATATATGTGTAACATTGTGCCTATAGCATACATATATGTGTGACATTGTGCCTATAGCATACATATATGTGTGACATTGTGCCTATAGTATACATATGTGTAACATTGTGCCTATAGCATACATATGTGTGACATTGTGCTTATAGTATACATATGTGTAACATTGTGCCTATAGCATACATATATGTGTGACATTGTGCCTATAGCATACATATATGTGTGACATTGTGCCTATAGTATATATATATATATATGTGTGACAATGTGCCTACAGTATACATATATGTGTGACATTGTGCCTATAGTATATATATATGTGTGATAATGTGCCTACTGTATACATATATGTGTGACATTGTGCTTATAGTATACATATGTGTGATATTGTGCCTATAGCATACATATATGTGTGACATTGTGCCTATAGCATACATATATGTGTGACATTGTGCCTATAGCATACATATTTGTGTGACATTGTGCTTATAGTATACATATGTGTGACATTGTGCTTATAGTATACATATATGTGTGACATTGTGCCTATAGCATACATATATGTGTGACATTGTGCCTATAGCATACATATATGTGTGACATTGTGCTTATAGTATACATATGTGTGATATTGTGCTTATAGTATACATATATGTGTGACATTGTGCCTATAGCATACATATATGTGTGACATTGTGCCTATAGCATACATATATGTGTGACATTGTGCTTATAGTATACATATGTGTGACATTGTGCTTATAGTATACATATATGTGTGACATTGTGCCTATAGCATACATATATGTGTGACATTGTGCTTATAGTATACATATGTGTGACATTGTGCTTATAGTATACATATATGTGTGACATTGTGCCTATAGCATACATATATGTGTGACATTGTGCTTATAGTATACATATATGTGTGATATTGTGCCTATAGCATACATATATGTGTGACATTGTGCCTATAGCATACATATATGTGTGACATTGTGCTTATAGTATACATATATGTGTGATATTGTGCCTATAGCATACATATATGTGTGACATTGTGCCTATAGTATATATATATATATGTGTGACAATGTGCCTACAGTATACATATATGTGTGACATTGTGCTTATAGTATACATATGTGTGATATTGTGCCTATAGCATACATATATGTGTGACATTATGCCTATAGCATACATATATGTGTGACATTGTGCCTACAGTATACATATTTGTGTGATATTGTGCCTACAGTATACATATATCTTCTGTATTATACTAAATGTACTAATTAGACAATAGGCTGCATTGTAATTCATATTTTCTTGTATTAGCTCATATTATTAGCTTGTATGCCACTTTATAATCATGTAGTGTAATTACTACATAATTCTTCTTTGAAGACACCTGTATGTTTATGTTTGTTTTTTGTAACCCTCAATAAAAAAATAATAAAAAAAACATATAATAAGTGCCAGGTCATATGAACAGTACGATGTGCATTCAACAATTTTGGAGTGAGAGCTGTGAATTTTTGTTGGTGTAATACTTCAAAATTGTATCTGGTCGTAACATTCTGAGACATACTGACTGAAGGGCATTGTTCTCTTCCCCAGATAAGCTGACGTTGATTAGAATCATTTACAAACCTAGCGCGTGTGCACTAAATCCCCTACATAATAGACTTCTGTTGGGGGGAGGCTAAAGAAAATGTATGTAGGCTATCGCTCTAGCAAAGAGCTAACAGTATGAAAAAATCAAAGAGTGGAGTTCTTCATATGAGGGATAATAGCACACCCTGTACTATCCATTCAATGTATAGGGTGCAGTAAATATATGTTGGCTGCAATAAGATTCTCAGGTAAAACTTTTTAATATTCACTAGTTAAACCATATAGTGCTATTTTTAGTGCAGGGTCGAGCAAAGGATAACTTATCCTTATGATGTAGCTCAATGTAGCTAATCTCAAGTCATTTTCACTAATGCATTTTCTATTACTATTACTGCACAATAATTGATGTCATATTATAAAAGGCAGTACAGACTTTATGCTGGGGCCTCTGTTGTGCTACAGATACTGTAGTGTTTCAAGAGCGGATTTAGGGGTCCACTGATCGATAAGTGATAAAGCTCTTGTGTTGTGCAAACCATTTATCACCAAAGCTAAAGGACCAGTCAACACAGTAGATTTGCATAATCAACAAATGCAAGATAACAAGACAATTCAATAGCACTTAGTCTGAACTTCAAATGAGTAGTAGATTTTTTTCTGACAATTTTAAAAGTTATATCTTTTTCCACTCCCCCTGTACCATGTGACAGCCATCAGCCAATCACAAATGCATATACGTACCATGTGACAGCCATCAGCCATTCAGAAATGCATACACGCTTATTCTTGCACATGCTCAGTAGGAGCTGGTGACTCAAAAAGTTTAAATATAAAAAGACTGTGCACATTTAGTTAATGGAAGTAAATTAGAAAGTTGTTTAAAATGGCATGCTCTTTCTGAATAATGAAAGTTTAATTTTGATTGAGTGTCCCTTAAGTATTGTTTAATAGTATGTTAATTATTTAATTGTGCATTATTTATTTTCCTTTCAATCTAATAATCAGTTTTATATTTCACCTAATTCTCTCTTAGTAAATACTGATATTATGCCATAGCAAAACTGTGATTCAGGTCACACATTTTCACGCATTACAGGTGTAACAAATGTGCCTTTTTTAATAGACAGGCAAACTGTTTTTGAAGCATACCAGACTGCAATTAGAACAGAGCCGATACTTAAATTGTCTGCTCTAATATTTACCACCAGCAATAAGAGCAATGTGTGCACACTTAATAGGAAAAGATGTATAACAACATTGTCCAAGAAAAAAACATTAGATTTTTGTACGTTTTAGGTATCTATTGTAAATTTAGAATTCACAGATTCGTAACGTTTTGAAATTACATTATTAATGTATCTGTGATCTAAAAACGTGATACTTACAGTGCTTGGTGTTCTTATGAATATCTTGGTTCGTCCAAATGCTGTTTCTCCAGAAGGAATACCAATGTCTGACAACATGGTCTCTACTCCATTACTGCCACAAAACAACAGTGTTAATTAATATGGAGGGAATCTAAATAGTAGGGATGCAAGTATTCTTGTATATATAGGAATTTATTTGTAATTAGGGGGTAAAGCACAAAGTAAATGTCTGCTGGATTAGTAAAAATAAAATAATACTAGTAATGGGGTAGTATAATGTTTTGAGCTGGAAATATACATTATATATATATTTTAAATCTATATAATTACAAATTAATCAAATTAATTTATAGAAAAGAAAACTAAATAATAGTGATTTCAATTCAATTTCTTTTCTTTTTTTTTGTGTAGTTTTAAGAAAAAAGTTTTGAATCTATGAACCACGTTGCATGTCCAACAACTTTTTTCTCCATTGTTATATTTTGCATTCTTCATTAATTTTTGTATAGGAAAGTGCATGAAATATAAAGTGGACTAATATGCAATATGGCAATTTGATGATATCTTTATGTCTTCTTAATCAATAAATATCCCATCTTACCGAGCATCTCCGTTCCATTTGGGCCATGTCTTCCTGCTTAGTAACTTGTATCTGTCCAGGAAGGTTTTGTACACCTGCCTAAAGGCATATCCTGCCCGACGCACCCTCACGTTTTCTAGTAGTCCCAGATAACGGACCTGGATTTTTACAAGTGAATCGTCAAACAGAGATGGTTTCTTCACACTGTTGGGCTTCAAACACCTATATTTAGCATAAGAAAACAAGTTAGAGTGATAATAATGCTTCATTTAAAAATCATTTGTGTTATGTTCCCACATAAAATGTATAAAGAAGCAACTCATCATGACCAGCAACACTATTTATTATTTATTTAAACACTTAAAACAAAATTAAAGTTTTATGATCCAGATAAAGCACGCCATTGTAAACAACGTTCCAATTCACTTCCATTATCAAAATGTTCACAATCTTTTCATATGCACATGTTCTGAGGCAGCAGCTCCTACTGAGCATGTGCAAGAATTCACAATATATACGTTAATGCATTTTATGATTGGCTGATGGCTGTCACATGAAGCAGGGGAAAGGAAAATTGAACTAACTTTGAAATTTGTCAGAATAAAAGCTGCTGCTCGTTTGCATAAGTGCTTTTGCATTGTCTTTTTATTATACATTTGTTGTTTATGCAATTCTTCTGTATTTAATGATCCTTTAATTGTATGTGAGGAAGAGTGCTATAGGGGTCTCAGAGGTCTCAATTAGACAGGGCCCCCACATCTAGAGGGGGAATCAAGCCCTGCAATCAGTAGTGACATGACTACAGGGGTCCTGGGCTCCATCAGCATCATGTCTGGCTTCTTTGTGAGCCCCCCGCAAAACAAGACTCACAGTGTACAAAGTACAAAGTTTATGTATTCCCCTTTACAACTATGGTATCAGGGTTTCCAAGATGGCCGCTATAGTGTTGTACAGAAAAAACAGTATCTTGTTTCAAAACACAAGCGAATATTCAAAGTTATTAACAAGTCGATTCCTTAAAAATATATGTAGCAAAGAGTTCTGCTGTAAAAATGCAGCATAAACCAATAGAAGGAGCTTTCACTGCCATTGTCTGATAATCAACATGCAGACTTCCCGAGTTATCCATCTTTTCTCCTGTAGCAGACCGTGCCATGGACTTCTTTTTTAGAACTATATCTTTCTGGTTACAAACTCCTTAGAAATCAATCAATAAGAAGCCAGACAGTAGAAGGATTAAAGCAGACTAGTATCAAAAGGCTGCCTTGAACTACACTCCATAAGATTGCTGTTCATTGTCAACAAAAGTGAATTTACACGCCCTATAACAATTTCAAGTTTTTTTTTTTATCAAGCACACATATAGCAGAACAAAAATATCAAATACTAAGGTGAATAATAAAACACACAAAGTCTTCAGAGACCAACATCCATTGAAGTGTAACTAAAAAAGATCAAAACAAAGAAAGTGCCTGCATAAATCTCACAGCACAAGGGAATTTGGTAGAGGAATGAGAAACGTAAACTCAAACAGGATGAGCTATCACAGTGTCTCAATTCACTGAACTCCTGATATAGAAGACAGCAGGAATATGTGGGCTAACCTCAAGACAACAGGAAAAAAAGACTCCATTAAAAATAGAAATATTTATTAAAAACAAATGTGAGTGTAATTAAAAATAGGTCCCACTCACTTAAAAATACAATAGTGTGGGGGGCGGAGCCTAGCCACGACTTGAGATGGCTGCTTTCTTCTAGTGCTCTGTAGTCCCTTGTGTAAATTGCAAAAACTCAGCATGATCAATTAAAATTCAAACTTCCTAACGAACTTGGCAACACTCCCCACAGCAGCAAGCAGCCTGCGGAACATTGTTTGGAGGTGAATAGAAAGTAAAAAAGAAATTTGACAGCATGGCCTGCGGGGCGCCAATCTCATGGTCACAAGAGAAATAATCTCCTAAAGAAGCCGGAGCAGATTCAGGACACACGCTCACCTGTACCAAAGAAGGCTGTGGTGAGTGCACCTCACAAAAGCTCAGGCACCGGCCGACTCTGCACATACTCCCGGTCACGACAACAGCGCACGGGCCGCACCCACGTGGCCTGCCAGCAGACTCAAATAGCAAGTCCCGGGAAGGCCGCAATCCGACCTGGGAGTAACTTAGAGAACGCTGGGTCTCTCTCCTATTCGGGGCACAGCAGGGGTGAGCACAACAACCGGAGCCTACGGAACCGGACACCTTTCGGGTAGTTGCCGAGCACGTCAACGGAGTAAGGACCGCACATACGGGGCCCACTGGGGATGGGCTTAGTAGGAGCCCTGCAAGTTGAAGCACAGCCGGGGAGCCACTAATAACGAGCGGGACATCCCCGCAATCGCTAAGACCCCTGAGAGCTTGCGGTTATGAGACGCAGGGCACCGGGAGAGGAGCACTCTAAGTAAAGAGGCCGGTAAGTCCCAATTACAACAGGGGAGACAAACCTCATAACTGGGCCACCCAGCACACCAAAAGAGATAGTGACCAGGGATCACACATTGAAGTAGCCCTTACAGAACAGTATCTAGCTAGGCCCATAACACATCTGTGGCACCATCTGAAGGAGTACTGTACACAGCGTGGCAGTTTGCAGAGGAGGGCCATGCTAAACTGTCACCATTACATTATTTAATCATCAAAGAAACAAAGTGATTTATATAGTGAATAGCACCACGCACCCCAAAAGCTTTTGAAGTGCTCTGGGAGCCTCCTAACCCTTTATTATGGCCAGCAAAAGGAACCCTAAACTACACAAAGGGTCGCAATCCTCAATTATGGAAAATTATCTGATATCTGCAGACATGAATGCAACCCCCAGTAAGTCAGTGCAAGCTGAGCTGGAGCCATCAGCCACATCCCAAACGCAGGACCATGACCATGGAGCACAAATGCACAATTACCTCACAAAAAGTGACATCACTCATCTTTCCTCTAAAGAGGACATAAAGAGCGCAATGCAGGACTTTAAGAACATGTTCGGGGAACTAAAGAAAAATATTATGGCAGTGGACAGTCGGGTCACTCAGGTGGAGGAAAAACAAGAAACCCTGACTACAGATATGCAACAACAGTCTAGTATCTTACAGGCTCAGGAGGGCACTGTGCATGCTTTAATGGATCGTGTGGAGGATCTTGAAAATCGGAGCAGGAGGAACAACCTGCGGCTGAGGGGCATACCCGAGACCGTAGACCCTCCTGCTCTCCTACAGTTTATCCAAGAATTCATCAGATACCTCAAAAACAGCGACTCAGCACAGGATCTGCAGATAGAAAGAGCTCACAGGGCCCTGCGCCCCAAACCACCGAATAGGGCTCCACCAAGAGACTTTATATTAAAATTCCTTTCGTTTAAGGATAAGGAAGAGGTCTTAAAAATGGCTAGAACAAAGCATCCCATCACATTTAGGGGATCAGAGATCCAGGTGTACTCTGACCTGTGTCCCGCAACGTTGCAAAAGAGGAGAGACTTGAGACATATCACTATGGCGTTGAGGGAGAGGAGAATCCCCTACCGGTGGGGGTTCCCCACATGTCTTATAGCCACAAAAGATAACACCACCCATATTCTCAGATTTCCAGAGGACCTCCCAGGCTTCACTCAGGCACTTGGAATAGAACTGGACCTCCATCAGGACGAAGAAGCAGCCCCGCGGGCTCTCCAGGGCAGAGGTCGGGGAGGGAATCAGTAACTATGAGACTGTCTCTCTTTTGGACGCTTGAAGAGGGCCCTTACTTCCCCGACTCTCCACCACTCTGGGATATAAGCAGCAGCCCTTCCTGGGCCTTGTTTAAGTTGTTACTGGGGCAGAACACTGGACATCCCAGATGAGCTATCAGGTTGTATGTTCACATAAATATCATAGATTAGTATAAATGTTTTTATGTTGCTGTTATATATATACAAATGTTTATTTGTCCAACCCCTAGTGGTTGACTCTGATTGTACTCATTCTCTGAAGATGTTATATGACCCAGGGGAAAGTGGCATGGGCTACTATTCATGTCAGCTCCTCACTGCATTGATGGTATCAACATTACTAAACTTACACTCTATTGGGCAAATAATCAGACACATTCAATAAAAGATTCCCTACATACAACACAGAGAGAGACTAACTCATAAGGAACATAGACAGAAAGGGGATTGCACACTAGGCGCTGGACCTAAATACTGTTTCAAGGCTGGATTGCATTACTCCATATACTGACTTCTTACGAAGTTATAAGGCCTAGCATAGAGAAGTGTAGTTTATAGTCATTGTGCATCTCTTTAATGCCTCAATGGCACACATACAGCAATTTCTGCGCCACATCAGGCAAGTAGACAAACGCTCTCACAGAAGAAACCCCAACCCACAAAGTAAGGCGGGAATATCGCATATAGCACTTAGACAGAAGAGGGGGTTGTGCTCTTATTGCCCAAGTCATAGCTATCACCTCATGGTCAACACACATAGCATCAAAGTAAGGGTGAAGAGATCCTGCTCCACTATATTTATAGCGCAATGCGTATCTTTCAGAGAGATAGGACATATTGACCACATAGGCCCACTGTCCCAGTCTTAAAGTTTGTGGGGGATTGCTCAAGTACCTCACTCAGTTATCACAGATTATTCTGAGTTACAAAGAAATTATTTACAATTAATAAAAAATGCAATACACACAGGGACAACTACCCCTGACTAATTAAGTAGTTGTTACAGTTTTCTAATCAAACAGAACTTATTGTTTATCACTGTTATCCTGGTTCACCAGGTTTGAATTTTTTGTTTCTCTCTTTGTGTACAACGTATATAACTGTTAAATCCGATCCTCTCTCAAGAGGACACTCTTTTACTCTCCTTTCTCCCTACACCCTCTACATTCCTCTTTCCCCTCCCCTACCTAGTCCCTATCTAACTGACCTTTTTCCTACTCCTCACAAGACTCCTCTTTTCACTGTTTAGTTGCTTCCCCCTGCCCCCGGGGCGTCCTTTTTTTTTTTTTTTCTTCTTCCTTCTCCTCCCTCTCCCCCTCATTCCCCTCATTCCCCACACAAGCATCCCTTGACTTTGCCATCTTTTAGTTATCCTAAAAGCCCCTAGGCCAGTATGGCATCCCAGCGACTGAAACGTAGGTCCCACCCAGTTGAGCTTATCACCATAAACGCAAAGGGGCTCAATAGCCCTAACAAACGCTCCATAGTGCTAAAAGACATGCAACGCATGGGTGGAGACATAATTTTCTTACAAGAGACTCATTTCTCAGCTACACGAGAACCAAAATGGTTTAACCGCCACTTTCCAACAGCATACTTTGCATCTGGTCCCGAAAAAAAAAACGGGGTAGGGATTCTCTTTAGCGAGAGAGTGCCCTTCCAATTGTCTCAGGTACATAGCGACCCTGAGGGCAGATTTATAATACTTACTGGCTCTTTGTTTGGAAGGACATAACTCAACATGTCCCAGCATCTCTTTCTACAAAGAGTCACTCGTAAAATCCTTGAGATACAGATTGGGATCCTTTTCCTGGGAGGGGACCTTAACTCTTCCCTCGATCCCTCCCTCGACACCTCCAACGGCCTCTCTAGCACCCCTCAAAAAATATTGAAACGAATGTCAGCCTCACTAATTGAGATCGCAGTGCATGACATATGGCGCACGCATCATCCCCTAGAAAAAAATTATACTTTCTACTCACACCCTCATAGAAAATATTCTAGGATTGATTACTTATTCACTGATTCAATGGGCCTAATAATCACTAAAAGTAGCAACATCTCCGCAATCACCTGGTCTGACCACGCCTCAGTAGGTTGTACCATACAATGGCCTAGTGTCCCGCTCACATCTTTTATGTGGAGGCTGGACGATACGCTACTGGATGATCCGGTGTTCAACTCTGACATCCGGAAATCCTTGACTGAATTCTTTCTTATTAATGCCAATGACCAGATGAAAGACACCACCATCTGGGAAGCACATAAGTGCACTATAAGAGGCCTGCTGACAAAACGGAGAGCGTGGCTCAAAAGGATAAGAAAAGAACGTTATAGTGCTTTACTATCTCAAGTCGAAAGTACAGAACGGCTCCACAAAATGAACCCACATGGTGAGACTGAATTGGCTCAGTTGACTCTGGCCAGGAAAAATCTACTGCAGTTCCTGCAGGAAGAGTATCAAAAACAGGCCCTCATTTTGAGACAGATGTTTTTTGAACAGGGTGATAAACCTGGAAAGCTCCTGGCCAGAGCAATTGCGAGGAAAAAACTGAAAGCATACGTGCGCCTTGTGAGGGACATAGACGGAGGGGAAAGAACGGACGGAGAAGCCATAGCGGAAGCATTCAGGGTCTACTATGAATCCCTCTATAACCTACATGACTCGGAACGGCCGGGAGGGGATCCTCCCGCCAGGGAACAGGAAAACGTAGACATAATCAAATATCTTGAGGGAATAGATCTCCCCAAACTCTCAATCGACGACGCAGACTCCTTGGAATCCTCGTTTACAGTAAAGGAAGTGCAAAAAGCCATTAAAGACCTCCCCTCGGGCAAAGCCCCGGGGCCCGATGGCTTTGGAATCACGTATTACAAACACTATGCGGACATTCTTATCCCGAAACTAACCGATATGTTTAACTCTCTGGCGGACTGCCCAGACCTCCCCAGATCCATGCTGGGGGCCTAAATCACAGTCCTTCCCAAGCCTGGGAAGCCCTTGGATAGACCAGAGAACTATAGACCAATATCTTTGCTTAATTCAGATGAAAAGATACTTGCAAAGGTCTTAGCTACCCGCCTCAACAGACACCTCCCAGAACTAATCTCCACTGAACAAGTGGGGTTCATTCCCGCCCGGGAGGCAAGGGACAACACCCTCAGAGTCCTCCAGCTCATAACTCATTCCCATATACACGACGCACCGCTTTCTCTGGTCACCACTGACGCAGAGAAAGCGTTCGACCGGGTCAACTGGTTGTTCATCTGGTTAACACTCCAAAAATTTGGCTTTGGGCCTAACTTTATAAATAGAGCCATGTCCCTATACTCTACCCCAAATGCAAGGGTGAGAGTGAACGGCATTCTCTCAGATACGTTTCTGATCAAAAATGGAACAAGACAGGGGTGCCCCCTCTCGCCCCTCCTGTTTGCCCTTACAATTGAAGTATTGGCAAGTAAAATCAGAGCTAACCCGGCGGTGAGGGGGTTCACTGTGGGCAACACTGAACACAAGCTATCTATGTATGCCGACGATATCCTTCTCACAATCTCGGACTCTGCTAACTCTCTAAGAGCCGCTCTGACAGAGTTTGAGGCATACGGGAGGGTTTCGAACTTCCTCCTTAATCCCCTAAAATCTGAGATTCTTAAAACTTCTGAATCAGCGGAGACCTTTGCTGACCTCAGCTCCAACTGCCCAATAAAGATTGCTTCACATTAAATCAAATACTTGGGAATCACCCTCACGCCCAACATCTCGGAGATAGTAGACCTTAATTATAAAAATATCTGCGACGAGATCCGTAAGGACCTGCTAAATTGGAAAAAAAAAACGATCTCATGGATGGGCCGCATAGGGGTGGTAAAGATGAACATCTTACCAAGGGTGTTATACATCATGCAAACGGTCACAGCGGCGGTGGCCTCCCAATACATCCAACAAATTCAAATAGCCATGGAGACATATATTTGGAACGAGATCAGACCAAGAATCAAAAAACAAACAATATACTTGCCCAGAGACAGAGGTGGTCTGGGAGTCCCGCTTCTGAGAGAATATCAAAGAGCTATCTCTCTCCAGAGGATTGTGGAATGGAGTAGGAATACGAAAAGCAAGAGATGTATACAGATAGATAATTAGATCCTCAAACGAGGGAATGTGGGGGCACTGGCCTGAATCTCGGCGGGGAGCCGGCCGCAGGCCATCATAAGGTATCCTATGATAGCTGAAACTTTTAAATCATGGGACAAATTAATGGTAGAAGGCGCGTATATATCTTCTCCTGTATCACCTAATATCCCAATAAGGGAAAACCCAGATCTGGGAATGGAAATTAAATCACATACCCAGGGGGACACTTACAGCCTGGCAGAGGCGGCGATCTCTAACATCCTACAACAAGGTAAACTTAAACCACAGGCAGAGCTGGAGGAATGGGACCGAGCGATTTTTAAGTCATGGTTCAGAGTCGCACAAATGACTCATTACCTCGATTCCCATAAGGAACGAGGAGCATTGTCCAGAAATAAGACCCTTTTTGAGGTACTGTGTACTTTACCACACACACCGACACACCTCATCTCGCAACTATATAAGACCTTACTAACAAAAGGGGGATCAATGATCCCAACGTACTCAGCTGCCTGGCAGGCGGAACTGGGAATGGAGATATCGCCTAAAGAGTGGACCAAAATCTTTATGAGAGCCAAAAAGGCCTCGATATCGGCAAGAATGCAAGAGATGCATTACAAGTTCTTAAGTAGGTGGTACTTAACACCTCTAAGACTACGCAAAATTTACCCTCACTCAGGAGGGGGGTGCTGGAGGGGTTGTGGAGACGAGGGATCTCTTCTGCACGTTTGGTGGACATGCCCGCTTATACGACCTTTCTGGGAGGAGGTGCTGGGACTAATGAGCAAAATCTTGAATATCATAATCCCCCCAAAACCAACATACTTAATTTATCATGAGCTACCTAAGATAGGGGGGGGAAGACAAATACCTCCTATTCATTTTGATGCTAAACGGAGCAAAAGCGCTCATTCCGGCCCACTGGAAGAGTCCGCTGATACCTAGTACCCAAGAGTGGGGGACCTGCTAAAACTTGAACGCTATCACTTTCTAAAAACTGGCAAACTAGCTACGCATGAATTGATGGTACTAACATGGGAGGGTAGGGGACTGTAACTCCCCAGCGCGTAGAAGTAACATCCACTGCTTCATCTCCCTCGATGGACCTTGTCTGCCTTCCCCTCCCTCTCTTCAAATCCCCTCCCCCCCCCCCTCCCCATCCCTCCCTCTCCCCATCCCTCCCTCTCCTCCTTCCCCCCCTCCCCCCCCCCCCCCCTTTTTTTTTCTCTCTTCCCCCACATCCTCTTCGTCTCCCCTCTCACTGCATTTTTTTCTTCTTTTTCTCTTTTCACCCATGCACCCGTATGGGCGACAACATCAGGTATTATAATATACCCAGCTCTGTGTAAAATTTACGCTGGGTACAAACTGTTATGCCACTCAATAAAAGCTTGATGTATAAATTGTAAATTTATAACTTGACTGCATTACTGGATTTTTCATGCAGTCACTACCACCGAATGAAGAGACAAGCTCAAAACTGATGGACTAATAAAGTACAATTTAGGATAAGAGACAGGTAGTTGCTGTGCTCAGAGGATCATCTCGGATATCTCAGCCTTTAGCGATTGTGTAAAGATAGAACTACAAGAAAAGGTTGAGATTCAAACAACATGTACCAATCTATGTTTATAATGTCACAGTTTTATCATATTGTATTGCTTAATGATGTATAACCCTTGTCTTCAAATAAAGCTTGTTTGAAAACTTAAAAAAAATACAATAGTGTGAATGCAACATGTTTCTCAGATCCTAAAGCCATTTAATCAAGCAGTGAGCAGGGTCACTGTGATAGCTCAGCCTGCTCCAATCTGCACATGCTTCTCTGTGAGTTTACGTTTGTCACTCCTCTACCTCATGCTCACTCCACTCCTCTACCTCATTCCCTGGTGTTGTGTGATCTATACCATGTGGCGCCTTGTTTGTTTTGATTTAATTTTCAACAATACCAATCATGGATGTTATAATGGCTGCCTTTTGTGCTTCTATCTTGATTAAACACAGGACGAGACAACATAAGGAGAATAATTCACTGGCACAAAAGAGTGTTCTGTATATGAATTCAAAGGAGTGCTGTGCACTTCACTGACCATGAAATAGTGCACAGGTTCTGAATTAACAGGGAGTCCATCATAAGCTGTATAACAATGTTAATGACAGCATTCAATATTCTTAAAATATGGAGCTTTGCTGTAAGCAGTGCTTAAAAGTTATAATTAGCTCAACTTGACACACGCTATTTTGACTCTTGCTTTGCTAAATTAAAGGTTTGTACTGTTAATGTCAAGAAACAAGTAGATTATTTCAATATAATATGACAGAACTTGTTAATTTTGTTTTATAAATGGGCCCTATAGTGGTTAAGTCGAGTGCATACTCCTGGGCATCTATCATTATGTGCTTATTAAAAGATATACGTTTTTCATTCATTTCTTGTTTTTTTTTAAAGTAAATTTATTCAAGTGTATGTTTCAATACTCTCCTTGATTAAAATAAAACAAAAAAACTCCAAGGATTATGACAACAATTTTACAAAACATGGGTAAGAATTTTGTTTAAATGTATATAAAAATGTGTTGCAAACATTATTACCTGATGTAGTTGGGGTTCTTGGCATAAAGGTTCTTCATAAGTGTTGATACAGAACCTTTAAACTGGAAGCCAACAGTTGGTGGACGTTTAAGGGAAGCATTCTTTGGATCTCCTTCTGGAAAAAAGGACTTCAACATCTCATGCTTTGCTTTCCACATGGCCTGGGTGAGGTCCCTGAATAGAAGGTCATTGTTCTTATCCAGAAAGCCATTGGTGTTGTACGTCACCTGTGTAAGAATTAATCAGGATTCATCTCTAAGTATGAACTTGTAACATAACTTGCATAAGTGTATTAAATAACTTATTTTAAATACTCAGGTACACACACATATATATATGTATATATATATATATATATATATATATATATATATATATATATATATATATATATAGAGAGAGAGAGAGAGAGAGAGAGAGAGAGAGAGAGAGAGAGAGCAAACTCACATAGCACAGCTGCCATGTGCTATAGTATGTAGCACATAAAAATTGCATCACTCACTTCAGAGTTCTAAATTGTCTCTGGAAGCAACATCAGCACAGGAACTGTACGTTAGAAGCATCATGAATTGGTTTTCCATGGCTGAACAGCTGTACGCAAGCCTCACATCAACATGTGTAATACAAAGCACCAGCTGGAGTGGTGTAAAGCACACCACCACTGTTCTCTGGAGTGATGGAAGAATCTAGATGTGGCAGATTCCAAGAGAGAGCTACCTACAGGAATGTATAGTGACTACTGTATAGTTTGGTGGAGCAGGGATAATGGTCTTGGGATGTTTTTTTAGGATTTGGGCTAGTCCCGTTAGTTTCAGTGAAGGGTCATCTTAATGCTACAGGATACAAAGACATTTTAGACAATTTGGTAATTACTTTGTGGCAACAGTTTGTTAAAGCCATTTACTATTCTAGTATGGCTGTGACCCTGTGCACAAAGCAAGGTCAATGATGACATGGTTTGAAAAATGTGGTGTGGAAAACTTGAGTGGCCTGCACAGACCCCTGGCCTCAATCCTCCTGAACACCTTTGGGATGAATTGTGAGACCGAATGCGAGCCAGATCTTCTTATCCAACATCAGTGCAAGATCTCACAAATGCTCTTTTGACTGAAAGGTCACAATTTCCCACAGACATACCCCAAAATCATGTGGTAAGCCTTACCAGATGTGTGGCAGCTCATATAGCTGTAAAGGGGGTACAACTCTATATTAATGCCCATAGTTTTAAAATGAGTTGTCCATCAAGCTTTCATAGGTGTGACACATACTTTTGGACATATAGCTAAATATATATATATATATATATATATATATATATATATATATATATATATATATATAATAGTCCGAAGTAGGGTTAAGCACTCTCATAACAATATCCATTAAACTTTCGTGCCCAGAGTGCACTCCATGAAAAGCAATACAAATGTCCCAAATAGTAGAGGCAGTCACTGGGTCTCAACCATATCAAAATAATAAAGTTTAAACTTGGGCAGTGAGTGCCTCTACTATTTGGGACATATATATATATATATATATATATATATTTTTATATATATATATATATATATATATATATATATATATATATGTATATATTTACACATTTAAAGAAAAAATTAAATACATTTAAATAAAATATTTTCTAAACTTTACTAAAAAAACATTGTGGGAGAACCTAAAAGTAATTGGTAGATGTTTTGCAATTTTACAGTATTAAAGGTATGGGTTTTAATTCATCAGAATTCATGCACAAATCACCCGCTATACTTTTCAAAGAGTTTTCAGATTTGAAGTGATTTCACTTTGTTAGAAAACCCTAGAATAAAATTTACCAAAAGATTTTCAAATGCATTTGTGGCATGAAACACACGCTATACCTTACATAAGGACAATTCAGCAGTGGCATTCCATAGTTCAAATAACATTTTTAAATTAGAAAACATGTACCTAAATGAAATATGATCATCAGAATGTTCATGTATTATTGTAGACGAACAAAGCAGAGGGCGCTTCATGTGCATATAAGTTTTCAAATAAACAGTACTGTGTAATGTGCATACAGGGTACTCACAATATGCAGAAGCACTCTGTTGTGCTGATAGGCGCGTTCTGGAGACTTTCAGTGCTCCAGCTCACTGCACAGTGGTGAACAGCTCCCTTCCAGAGGGTCAAGTAGGCAAGATTTAACACATGTAGACCAGAGGCATGTGTTAAAACATCAAAATAATTTTTAATATAAAACAATTGTTTTAAAATTTGTGGGTTGAAACATTCATTCAGAGACCCAATAAAATGCAACGCGTTTCTCCGCTAGTACAGCGGTTTCCTCAGGCATAAGAAAATAATGGTATATCACATAGCAGACATGCTTACATTTTAAACAAAAAATAAGCAATTAATTATCCTAATTGCTCAGAACACACCTGTTTTGGAAAACACAGCAGTTACCTGCTGCAGCTCCCTGAGGTCTAAAAACACACCTAATAGGATCTGTTATCAGGGAGCTGCAGCAGGTAACTGATGGGATTTCCAAAACAGGTGTGTTCTGAGCAATTAAGATAATTGATTGGTTATTTTTTGTTTAAAAGGTGAGTATGTCTGCTATGTGATATACCATTATTTTCGTATGCCTGAAACCACTGTACTAGCCAAGAAACGCGTTGTATTTTATTGGGGCTCTGAATAAATTTTTCAACCCTCAAATTTTAAAACAATGGTTTTATCCCTAAAACAGTTTTATATTAAACATTATTTTGATGTTTTAACACACGCCTCTGGTCTACATGTGTTAAATCTTGCCTTACTTGACCTTCTGGAAGGGAGCTGATCATCACTGTGCAGTGAGCTGGAGCACTGAGAATCTCCAGAACGCGTCTATCAGCACAACAGAGTGCTGCTGCATATTGTGAGTACCCTGTATGCACATTACACAGTACTGTTTATTTGAGAACTTATATGCACATGAAGCGCCCTCTGCTTTGTTCGTCTAGGATTTTGATGACTTTGCTATGAAGTAAGAGAGGAGCGGCATCTGGATTGTGCATCCCAAAAGGAGCCTAAAAGAAGGAGAAAAGGAGGAACAATAGTCCAATGACTTTCCTAGTATAACAAGTATATATTACCTAGCTCCAATCTCTCCTATTTGTATACAGGGTTTTTTTTTATCACACTCTTACATTTGACATTACCTGATATTTGGTCTTAGAGTGTTTGAATTTTTTTTAGCATTTTTTAGTATTTTCTATTAGAAATATTGTGTTAATAATATCTGTACAATATCACTTGCATTTGCTTGCTACATATATCTGTAGCTTTTAGATATATATTATAGATTTTAGATACATACCATATCTGTATGCTTATTTTGATACAAACATATTGTCACTTTTTATGATATAGCGCCCCCTAGAGAGACTTAGTGCTTTCATTGTTTTGTTTTTTTTCTCATTTATTATTGAATTGAAGTATTTAGACATTTAAAACATTTTAATTATAAAATATACTATAGTCAGTCATCATCAATATTGAATTAATTTGGTGTTCTGTATTACTAGAGCTGTAACAACTAATCGGCATAATCGATAATAATCGATTATGAAAATAGTTGTCAACAAAACTCATAATCAATTAGTTGGTTTGCAATTAGTTGGTTTGCAATTAGTTGGTCTGTGCACAGCACCAGCTGCTTTACTCCAATGAGCTCCTGCACATGGTATTGTGTTTTATGGTTATGCCCTTAGCCAAAAGGACGTCTACAGATATTTTACTTTCACTTTTTAGTACACTATAAGTTTCTTTTTAAGTTTACAACTACTCCTGTCGTATGTGCAACCCAGAAATAAAATAGGAGCCATAATTTGGATTGTTTATATAAAATCAGGTGATTTGGGACTATGCTTTGCATGATATAGTGCTGAGATTGTTATTTACACCTAGACCTAGATTGATGGCATTTGTTATATGAATTGATGTCACTATTACCTGTTTGCACAATTTTTAGCTGATTGCTTGCTATTGCTGATATATGTACTCTATAGATAAATGTGTAAGGCTGTTTCCTTTTACTGATATATAGTCTTTAGCCCTTTTGCCTTTTTTCTTTCTTTTTATTTTTAATTAATTGGAATATGTACCAAAATCAACCTCTGTAAGTATATATCTGTTATTTTAAGAGTGGACAAGATATTTTTCCCCCTAACCTTATAGATGGTTATTTACCACTGCATATAGATATTCAAGATATTTTTATCTTAAAATGAAGTCCAGGCTTACTTTGTTGAGAGGCCCCTTGCATTGGTGGAGAACTAACAAAGATAAATATCCCGCCTTGGTGAAATTGGCAAAACCCTATTTATGCATCTCAGGCACCTCAACACCATCTGAGCGCCTCTTCTCTGCTGTAGGCAAAATAGCTGCAAAAAGAGAGCCAGCCTCAGCCAGAAGCACATTGTTATGATGACATTTTGCATTTCAATGCAAAGTTTCTGAAAGAGTGAATAACAGAATGTTATAAACAGTGATAGTCTACCTATTACTAGTTCTACCTCTAGTTCTACTAGTTTCTGGTTTTGTTTTGCTTTATTATAAAAATTATTATAAAAATTGGACCAACAGTTGCTTTAATGTAAAGTTTTAGTGGGAAGTTTATATTTTGTATAAATATAGGAAATTTAAAGAAATAACAGTTTATTATAATAAATAAATGAACTAAAACTTATTTAAATTGTAGATTTTAAATCAACAGATTTTTACTAGAAAATTATACATTATTGAATATAATGTACGCATTGGAATAAGATGAAAATGAAGGCGTAAGAGAAAATGTCAGAACAAACGCAATATCTTTTTTAGTTTGGGTATAATTATTGGAGACATTCCAAGTTTTTATTGATAAATTATCAATAACAATTGTATTTCATACACTGCTTTCACAAAAGAGTAGATATCCTCTTACCTGGCCAGCATAGTGCTCAATGCGGAAACTATAATCAGACAAAGTGACATCAGTGATTCGCTTATCATTCTGAGTGGCCTTACTCTTGAAATGCTTATGGTTCTTGAATTTTTGGCCAAGCTTTTGCAAGAATGTAGCATCAGTAACATTTCCTGGGCGCAGACACTCCTCATCTAGTATTGCCAAGATTCCATTATTGCCCTAAAATTAATTCAAAAATTATAATTATGAATAAAGGATGTGGGCTACAGGGGTACCTTTTTCTGAACATAATACAAGTAATAAATAAATGAATAAATGGGTGTGCTTCTGTGTGTACTCATTAGGCTGATAATGAGTGAGAGATGAAAGTCACTTTATAAATAATGAATAAAGAAGATTATTTGCATGCCTAATAACAGTTTACAAAACCAATTTCAGCTGAAAGTCCCTCAAACTACATCATTAGTACAGAACTTTAGGGATGATGGGAAGGGCAGGCAAATAAGCACATATACAGTACATTGTGCTCATTCTTAAATTCCATAACTATTACCTTACTGGTTTGTTATAGCATTTTATTTTTGCACTAATGTCCATTTTTATGTGTTTGGCCCCTGCAAAGGTGTTAAAATAGCTTAAGTCCCACTCAAAATCCCCAACACATTGCAGCTCATGAGAAGGTGGCTACTTACATATGCTGCTTCTAATTGACTGTGAGCTGCTACAGAGATACAATCGGCTAGATTACGAGTTTTGTCGGTAAAGCTGTGCGTTGCTAACGCTCAGTTCCAGCTCACCGCTCACCTACAAACAACGCTGGTATTACAGGTTTTTTTCAACCTGGCGTTAGCCTCTAAAAAGTGAGCGGAGAGCAAAATTTATCTCCACATCTCACCTCAATACCAGCGCTGCTTATGGTAGCGGTGAGCTGGCTAAACGTGCTCGTGCACGATTTCCCTATAGGAAACAATGGGGCAGATTCGGCTGAAAAAAACCCTGCAAAAAAGCAGCGTTCAGCTCCTAACGCAGCCCCATTGTTTCCTATGGGGAAATACATTTTATGTCTGCACCTAACACCCTAACATGAACCCGAGTCAAAACACCCCTAATCTTACACTTATTAACCCCTAATCTGCCGCCCCGACATTGCCGCAACTATATTAAATTTATTAACCCCTAATCTTCTGCCGCCAACGTCGCCGCCACTATAATAAAGTTATTAACCCCTAAACCTAAATCTAACCCTAACACCCCCTAACTTAAATATAATTTAAATACATCTAAATACATTTACTAGTATTAACTAAATTATTCCTATTTAAAACTAAATACTTACCTATAAAATAAACCCTAAGCTAGCTACAATATAACTAATAGTTACATTGTTACTAGCTTAGGGTTTATTTTTTATTTTACAGGCAACTTTGTATTTATTTTAACTAGGTAGAATAGTTATTAAATAGTTATTAACTATTTAATAGCTACCTAGTTAAAATAAATACAAATTTACCTGTAAAATAAACCCTAACCTAAGTTACAATTACACCTAACACTACACTATAATTAAATTAATTACCTAAACTAACTACAATTAAATAAAATAAACTAAATTACGAAAAAAAACACTAAATTACAGAAAATAAATAATAAATTACAAATTTTTAAACTAATTACACCTAATCTAATCCCCCTAATAAAATAAAAAAGCCCCCCAAAATAAAACAAATTCCTACCCTATACTAAATTACAAATAGCCCTTAAAAGGGCCTTTTGCGGGGCATTGCCCCAAAGTAATCAGCTCTTTTACCTGTAAAAAAAAATACAATACCCCCCAACATTAAAACCCACCACCCACACACCCAACCCTACTCTAAAACCCACCCAATCCCCCCTTAATAAAACCTAACACTACCCCCTTGAAGATCACCCTACCTTGAGACGTCTTCACCCAGCCGGGCAGAAGTGGTCCTCCAGAGGGGCAGAAGTCTTCATCCAATCCGGGCAGAAGAGGACCTCCAGACGGGCAGAAGTCTTTATCAAGGCGGCATCTTCTATCTTCATCCATCTGGAGCGGGTCCATCTTGAAGCCAGCCAACGCGGAGCATCCATCCAGACCGACGACTACCCGACGAATGACGGTTCCTTTAAATGACGTCATCAAAGATGGCGTCCCTTGAATTCTGATTGGCTGATAGGATTCTAACAGCCAATCGGAATTAAGGTATGAAAAATCCTATTGGCTCAAGCAATCAGCCAATAGAATTGAGCTTGCATTCTATTGGCTGATTGGAAAAGCCAATAGAATGCGAGTTCAATCCTATTGGCTGATTGGATCAGCCAATAGGATTGAACTTCAATTCTATTGGCTGATTGCATCAGCCAATAGGATTTTTCCTACCTTAATTCCGATTGGCTGATAGAATCCTATCAGCCAATCGGAATTCAAGGGACGCCATCTTGGATGACGTCATTTAAAGGAACCGTCATTCATCGGGTAGTCGCCAGTCTGGATGGATGCTCCGCGTCGGCTGGCTTCGAGATGGACCCACTCCGCTCCAGATGGATGAAGATAGAAGATGTCGCCTGGATGAAGACTTCTGCCTGTCTTGAGGTCCTCTTCTGCCCGGATCGGATGAAGACTTCTGCCCCTCTGGAGGACCACTTCTGCCCGGCTGGGTGAAGACGTCTCAAGGTAGGGTGATCTTCAAGGGGGTAGTGTTAGGTTTTATTAAGGGGGGATTGGGTGGGTTTTAGAGTAGGGTTGGGTGTGTGGGTGGTGGGTTTTAATGTTGGGGGGGTACTGTATTTTTTTTACACGTAAAAGAGCTGATTACTTTGGGGAAATGCCCCGCAAAAGGCCCTTTTAACGGCTATTTGTAATTTAGTATAGGGTAGGGAATTTTTTTTATTTTGGGGGGCTTTTTTATTTTATTAGGGGGATTAGATTAGGTGTAATTAGTTTAAAATTCTTGTAATTATTTTATTATTTTTGTAATTTAGTGGGGGTTTTTTTTCGTAATTTATTTTATTTTATTTAATTGTAGTTAGTTTAGGTAATTAATTTAATTATAGTGTAGTGTTAGGTGTAATTGTAACTTAGGTTAGGGTTTATTTTACAGGTAAATTTGTACTTATTTTAGCTAGGTAGTTATTAAATAGTTAATAACTATTTAATAACTATTGTACCTAGTTAAAATAAATACAAAGTTGCCTGTAAAATAAAAATAAACCCTAAGATGGCTACAATGTAATTATTAGTTATATTGTAGCTAACTTATGGTTTATTTTATAGGTTAGTTTTAGGGTTAGACTTAGGTTTAGGGGTTAATAAATTTAGTATAGTGGCGGTGAAGTTGGGGGCGGCAGATTAGGGGTTAATAAATGTAGGTAGGTGTCGGCGATGTTAGGGACAGCAGATTAGGGGTTAATAATATTTAACTAGTGTTTGCGAGGCGGGAGTGCGGCGGTTTAGGGGTTAATACATTTATTTAAGTGGCGGCGATGTCCGGTCGGCAGATTAGGGGTTAAAAACTTTATTTAAGTTTTTGCGATGTGGGGGGGGGGGGCTCGGTTTAGGGGTTAATAGGTAGTTTATGGGTGTTAGTGAACTTTTTAGCACTTTAGTTAAGAGTTTTATGTTACGGCGTTAGCCCATAAAACTCTTAACTACTGACTTTTAAATGCGGTAGGAGTCTTGACAGGAGAGGCTGTACCGCTCACTTTCTCCAAGACTCGTAATACCGGCGTTAGAAAAATCCCATAGAAAAGATAGGATACGCAATTGATGTAAGGGGATTTGCGGTATGCTCGAGTCGCAGAAAAAAAGTGAGCGGTACACCTGTACCTGCCAGACTCGTAATACCAGTGGGCGTTAAAAAGCAGCGTTGGGACCTCTAAACGCTGATTTTTAAGGCTAACGCAAGACTAATCTAGCCGATTGTGTTTTGGCTCCTGGGTGGGACTTCAGCTGTGTGTTTAATCATTCTGCATGGGTTAAACACATAAGGGCCGATCACAATCCTTTTAGAAAAGAAACAACAACTAAGGATTTTCAACAGAAAAACACAATTAAAGTCCTTTGGGATTTTTGTAGATAATTTGTTACGGTTTTGCAAAATATTGTGATCAACCCCATAGTAAGAAAAGGAAATAAACACACAAAAAAATCAATCTATCAAATGGTTTGCTCTTCATAAACAATAACTAACTTTTTAACATTTTTCTTTTCATTATAGTATAATGCAAAAGAGGATTTATATCTTTAAAGACCAGGAACCTCATACGGGTCCACAATTATCCACCTGGGCTATATTATTTTGTGTGGTGGAAAAATGAATTTGGCCTTAAATAGACACAAAACTATCACCTAGATTACGAGTTTTGCATTAGAAGCTGTGCGGTGCTAATGAGCAGTTTATGCTCACCGCTCACTTACAGACAACGCTGGTATTACAGGTTTTTACAAACCCGGCGTTAACTGCAAAAAAGTGAGTGTAGAGCAAAATTTTGCTCCACATCTCACTCTAATACCAGCGTTGCTTACGTTAGCGGTAAGCTGTCTGAAGGTACTCGTGCACGATTTCCGCATAAGAATCAATGGGGGAGAGCCGGATGAAAAAACAACCTAACACCTGCAAAAAAGCAGCGTTTAGCTCCTAACCCAGCCCCATTGATTCCTATGGGGAAATAAAAGTTATGTATCCACCTAACACCCTAACATGAACCATGAGTCTAAACACCCCTAATCTTACACTTATTAACCCCTAATCTGCCACCCCGACATCGCGGACACCTACATTATATTATTAACCCCTAATCTGCCGCACCCAACGTCTCCGCCACTATAATAAACATAATAACCCCTAAACCTAAGTCTAACCCTAACACCCCCTAACATAAATATAATTTAAATAAATCTAAATAAAAATAACTATCATTAACTAAATGATTCCTATTTAAAACTAAATACTTACCTATAAAATAAACCCTAAGCTAGAAACAATATAACTAATAGTTACATTGTAGCTAGCTTAGGGTTTATTTTTATTTTACAGGCAAGTTTGTATTTATTTTAACTAGGTACAATAGATATTAAATAGTTATTAACTATTTAATAACTACCTAGTTAAATAAATTCAAAAGTACCTGTAAAATAAAAACTAACCTAAGTTACAATAATACCTAACACTACACTATAATTAAATAAATTAAATACATTAAATGCAATTAAATACACTTACATTAAATTATCTAAAGTACAAAAACAAACAAACACTAAATTACAAAAAATAATAAAATAATTACAAGAATTTTAAACTAATTACACCTAATCTAATCCCCCTAATAAAAAAAAAGCCCCCCCAAAATAAAAAAAATTCCCTACCCTATACTAAATTACAAATAGCCCTTAAAAGGGCCTTTTGCGGGGCATTGCCCCAAAGTAATCAGCTCTTTTACCTGTAAAAAAAAATACAATACCCCCCAACATTAAAACCCACCACCCACACACCCAACCCTACTCTAAAACCCACCCAATCCCCCCTTAATAAAACCTAACACTACCCCCTTGAAGATCACCCTACCTTGAGACGTCTTCACCCAGCCGGGCAGAAGTTGTCCTCCAGACGGGCAGAAGTCTTCATCCAGACGGCATCTTCTATCTTCATCCATCCGGAGCGGAGCGGGTCCATCTTGAAGCCAGCCGACGCGGAGCATCCATCCAGACCGATGACTACCCGACGAATGACGGTTCCTTTAAATGACGTCATCCAAGATGGCGTCCCTTGAATTCCGATTGGCTGATAGGATTCTATCAGCCAATCGGAATTAAGGTAGGAAAAATCCTATTGGCTGATGCAATCAGCCAATAGAATTGAGCTCACATTCTATTGGCTGATTGGAACAGCCAATAGAATGTGAGCTCAATCCTATTGGCTGATTGCATCAGCCTATAGGATTTTTCCTACCTTAATTCCGATTGGCTGATAGAATCCTATAAGCCAATCGGAATTCAAGGGACACCATCTTGGATGACGTCATTTAAAGGAACCGTCATTCGTCGGGTAGTCGTCAGTCTGGATGGATGCTCCGCATCGGCTGGCTTCAAGATGGACCCACTCCGGATGGATGAACATAGAAGATGTCACCTGGATGAAGACTTCTGCCCGTCTGGAGGTCTTCTTCTGCCCGGATCGGATGAAGACTTCTGCTCCTCTGGAGGACCACTTGTGCCCAGCTGGGTGAAGACATCTCAAGGTAGGGTGATCTTCAAGGGGGTAGTGTTAGGTTTTATTAAGGAGGGATTGGGTGGGTTTTAGAGTAGGGTTGGGTGTGTGGGTAGTGGGTTTTAATGTTGGGGGGTATTGTATTTTTTTTTACAGGTAAAGGAGATGATTACTTTGGGGCAATGCCCCACAAAAGGCCCTTTTAAGGGCTATTTGTAATTTAGTATAGGGTAGGGATTTTTTTTTATTTTGGGGGACTTTTTTATTTTATTAGGGGGATTAGATTAGGTGTAATTAGTTTAAAATTCTTGTAATTATTTTATTATTTTTTGTAATTTAGTGGGGGGGGTTCGTAATTTAGTTTATTTAATTTAATTGTATTTAATTGTAGTTAGTTTAGGTAATTAATTTAATTATAGTGTAGTGTTAGGTGTAATTGTAACTTAGGTTAGGGTTTATTTTACAGGTAAATTTGTACTTATTTTAGCTAGGTAGTTATTAAATAGTTAATAACTATTTAATAACTATTGTACCTAGTTAAAATAAATACAAAGTTGCCTGTAAAATAAAAATAAACCCTAAGATGGCTACAATGTAATTATTAGTTATACTGTAGGTATCTTATGGTTTATTTTATAGGTAAGTATTTAGTTTTAAATAGGATTAATTTATTTAATTGTAGTAATTTTATTTCGTTTAATTTAAATTATATTGAAGTTAGGGGGGTTAGTTTTAGGGTTAGACTTAGGTTTAGGGGTTAATAAATTTAGTATAGTGGCGGCGAAGTTGGGGGCGGCAGATTAAGGGTTAATAAATTAAGGTAGGTGTCGGCGATGTTAGGGACAGCAGATTAGGGGTTAATAATATTTAACTAGTGTTTGCGAGGCGGGAGTGCGGCGGTTTAGGGGTTAATACATTTATTTAAGTGGTGGCGATGTCCGGTCGGCAGATTAGGGGTTAAAAACTTTATTTAAGTGTTTGCGATGTGGGGGGGGGCCTCGGTTTAGGGGTTAATAAGTAGTTTATGGGTGTTAGTGAACTTTTTAGCACTTTAGTTAAGAGCTTTATGTTACGGCGTTAGCCCATAAAACTCTTAACGACTGACTTTTAAATGCGGTAGGAGTCTTGACAGGAGAGGCTGTACCGCTCACTTTCTCCAAGATTCGTAATACCGGCGTCAGGAAAATACCATAGAAAAGAATGGATACGCAATTGACGTAAGGGGATTTGCGGTATGTTAAAATCGTGGAAAAAAGTGAGCAGTACACCTGAACCTGTCAGACTCGTAATACTAACGGGCGTTAAAAAGCAGCGTTGGGACCTCTCAACACTGCTTTTTAAGGCTAACGCAAGACTCGTAATCTAGCCGATTTTGTTTTGGCTCCTGGGTGGGACTTCAGCTCTGTGTTTAATCATTCTGCATGGGTTAAACACATAAGGGCCGATCACAATCCTTTAAGAAACAAAACAACAACTAAGGATTTTCAACAGAAAAACACAATTAAAGTCCTTTGGGATTTTTGTAGATAACATGTTTTTGCAAAATATTGTGATCAAGAAAAGGAAATAAACACAAAAAAAAATCTATCAAATGGTTTGCTCTTCATAAACAATAACTAACTTTTTAACATTTTTCTTTTCATTATAGTATAATGCAAAAGGGGATGTATATCTTTAAAGACCAGGAACCTCATACGGGTCCACAATTATCAACCTGGGCTATATTATTTTGTGTGGTGGAAAAATGAATTTGGCCTTAAATAGACACAAAACTATCACCTAGATTACGAGTTTTGCGTTAGAAGCTGTGCGGTGCTAATGAGCAGTTAATGCTCACTGCTCGCTTACAGACAACGCTGGTATTACGGGTTTTTACAAACCTGGCGTTAACCACAAAAAAGTGAGCGTAGAGCAAAATTTTGCTCCACATCTCACTCTAATACCAGCGTTGCTTACGTTAGCGGTAAGCTGGCTAACGTAAGCTATAATATTTATTATAGTGATGGCGATGTCCGGTTCGGCAGATTAGGAGTTAAAAAATTTATTATAGTGTTTGCAAAGTGGGAGGGCCTTTAGGGGTTAATAGGCAGTTTATGGGTGTTAGTGTACTTTTTAGCACTTTAGTTAAGAGTTTTATGCTACGGCGTTGTAGTGTAAAACTCTTAACTACTGACTTTAAAATGCGGAACCAGTCTTGACAGGAGAGGGTCTACCGCTCACTTTTTGTCAGACTCGTAATACCAGCGCTATGCAAGTCCCATTGAAAAAATAGGATACGCAATTTACGTAAGTGGATTTGCAGTATTTCCAAGTCTGGCCGAAAAAGTGAGCGGTACACCTGTACCTGCAAGACTCGTAATACCAGCGGGCTTTTTAACCCTAGCGCACAACTCGTAATCTAGCTGTATATTTGTGTTGAATATAAAAGTGGTCATTTTATAATGTAGTACATTTCTTGTAAAGCACATGTGTCTTTAAACTTTATTTTGTTTTTATGAATGGGAGGTGTGTCACTGTCCATCAAAACAGCAGTGGGAATTGTACATATTATAATAAGATAGGAGCGCCAAAAGAGGCAAGGCCAAAGGTTAAGGGAATAGATGGTATAATGTAGTCAGAATTAGGATTGGAGTTAGGATTAGAATCAATCCTCTATGATGGTGGACCACAAAGGTTGTATTAGTCCTACCTAATGTCTTAGTAAATTCGTTAAAAGCGTGAAGTCCAAGCGTTTGGCGCTTTGGATTGGGGGTTAGGGTCACATGTGCTGTGAAGGCATATGTAGGTGCAGGTCAAATTATATTACAGTGGAGAATTGCTATATATGGGAATACTAAATGACACAGAACATACGTCTTCCAAATAAAATATCACAGTTTAATACAATTTCATACAATTCGATACAAGTTACACAAGAAAATATGGATCCATAACAGTGTTAAAAAGGTTTAAAAACAATATGGCGGTAAAATCCTAAAATTCTAAAAACAATTAGAAATGGGTGAAGTTTATCTAACAAGATCTCCACGTATGTGAGGGGGAGGGCAAAAAGAGGAACAGCTGTACAGCATATATTACATATTCTAATATAATAACAATATAAATATGTCGGTAAAAGATAATAATGATGATGATATACAAATGAGCAAATATGTAGTTAGAAAAAATGTGGTCTCTAGACAGACGTGAAGGCAGTCCAAATTAGTGAAAAAGTGGTTCAATCCGTGAAAGAACACAAAAAAGTTCAATGGTTATTTAGAATAAAGTTCACAAAAAAGTTTTCCAAAGTGTATAATCCTTTTTGAAAAAACGTGATGTCTCAAAAAGATGATAGAAAAATATCCAAAAATATAAAAATATATATCACTGAGTGATCACTGAAAAACCAAAAATTGTTTAAACTTCAAAAAGCCTGTGGTTCTTGGTAGAGTGCACAAAAATATAAAAATAAAAAATGTAATGCAAAAATTAGAACAAAAGTCTTGAGAAAGGCCTCTACTGCAGGCCGAAACGTGTTGACAAGTATATGGTGAGCATTATCCCTTTTTACTATTGCTTATTTATAACAATATCACACTATGTTGTTATCTTTTGTTTACAGGTTTTGAGGATTCCCCAAGTTCTTTTCTATATATTTTTTCTAATTTTTGTTCTAATTTTTGCATTACATTTTTGATTTTTATATTTTTGTGCACTCTACCAAGAACCACAGGCTTTTTGAAGTTTAAACAATTTTTGGTTTTTCAGTGATCACGTTCACTAGTTTGTGCACACACCAGTCACATTTATATATTTTTATATTTTTGGATATTTTTCTATCATCTTTTTGAGACATCACGTTTTTTCAAAAAGGATTATACACTTTGGAAAACTTTTTTGTGAACTTTATTCTAAATAACCATTGAACTTTTTTGTGTTCTTTCACGGATTGAACCACTTTTTCACTAATTTGGACTGCCTTCACGTCTGTCTAGAGACCACATTTTTTCTAACTACATATTTGCTCATTTGTATATCATCATCATTATTATCTTTTACCGACATATTTATATTGTTATTATATTAGAATATGTAATATATGCTGTACAGCTGTTCCTCTTTTTGCCCTCCCCCTCACATACGTGGAGATCTTGTTAGATAAACTTCACCCATTTCTAATTGTTTTTAGAATTTTAGGATTTTACCGCCATATTGTTTTTAAACCTTTTTAACACTGTTATGGATCCATATTTTCTTGTGTAACTTGTATCGAATTGTATGAAATTGTATTAAACTGTGATATTTTATTTGGAAGATGTATGTTCTGTGTCATTTAGTATTCCCATATATAGCAATTCTCCACTGTAATATAATTTGACCTGCACCTACATATGCCTTCACAGCACATGTGACCCTAACCCCCAATCCAAAGCGCCAAACGCTTGGACTTCACGCTTTTAACGAATTTACTAAGACATTAGGTAGGACTAATACAACCTTTGTGGTCCACCATCATAGAGGATTGATTCTAATCCTAACTCCAATCCTAATTCTGACTACATTATACCATCTATTCCCTTAACCTTTGGCCTTGCCTCTTTTGGCGCTCCTATCTTATTGTCTATTTACACTACAGCATACACCGCAGACTTTTTTGGGGATCCGCTTTAGACAGGAGCCACAGGTCACCCTATACACAAGCGCTACAAGTAAAATCAATTTGCTCTGAATTGTACATATTAGCCAGTGAGAAACCAGTCCCTTAGACCAGCGGTACACAGACATACACATTCTGTTTTTAAAATCATTACAAAACAGCTTTGACATTAAAAAAGCAATCTTTAAATAATGTGATTTGAAATGTATGATATGGGTTTACTGTCCTATGTGCAATAAATACTTACATCTTCAATTAGGTTGCAAATGATCTCATTATTGAAGAAATCTATGGGAGTCCATTCAATTCCCTATAATTAAAAGCACAATTGAGTAACTACCTATAGTTAAGACAAAAAAAACAATGTACTTTGTTTAATACATGTACAAAACCCTTTATCCAAACTTCTTGGGAACAAAAAAGGCTTAGATGTTGGAATACTTTTGATTTCAGGACAGTTTGGATATCAATATCTTATGTAATGTAGACAATGTTTAAATGCATAATACAGCTTATACATGCAACCTAAATGTTTTTTTATATCATGTCTAATACTTATGCATATATAACATCAGTGAGATACAACAGTGCTGTAATCAAAAGGCACTTTTTTTTTTAATAAATATAGACCTATTTGCATTTTGGAGCACAAAAACTAAACCAAAGACACAGGCAGAGAATATTGTGACTTACTGGTGGGGAAAATGTATTTTGTAATATTATTATTTTAAAAAAAAATATTTATGGTCAGAAATGCATAGAAATATAGTCTGTCCTTGTTTAAACTCAAGCTAAATTGTGTTATTTGTCATCCCCCCTGTATTGGAAGCAAACAATAACGGTTAATATCCTGTACACTTCAACTTGTTAAGCCTCATTATATAAAAGATGATAACTTTGATTTATTTATTTTTTTTAAACTTGGAATTTTTTGGCAATGCAATTCCCCGGTGTTGAAGGAGGCTAGGGGGGAGGACAACCTTCCCTGGCTTGAACTCATATCCTTATGTCTCCTTCTTCTTTCAAATAATAATAGTCTCATTAAAGGGCCATGATACCCACATTTTTTCTTTCATGATTTAGAAAGAGAATGCATTTTTAAACATCTTTCTAATTTACTTTTATTATCTAATTTGTTTTATTCTCTTGATATTCTTTGCTGAAAAGCATATCTAGATATGTTCAGTAGCTGCTGATTGGTTGCTGCACATAGAAGTCTCATGTGATTGGCTCACCCATGTGCATTGCTTTTTCTTCAAATAAGGATATCTCAAAAATTAAGCAAAATAAATAATAGAAGTAAATTGTAATGTTGTTTAAATTTGTATGTTCTATCTGAATCATGAAAGAAAGATTTTGGGTTTAGTGGCCCATTAAGGCATACGTTGTTATTTGTTTTTGGTTATATTCTACTGAAACAAAATAATCTAAATCTAAATTCTAATTCTTCACCAAAATGCACTTGATTTATTATAATTTTTTGCAGCCACTGCATTTTGTACGTTGACTTTCTTTTTTTTTTGTAATTGATTACATTTGTTGTCTCTTTTTCATTTGTTTGTACCATATCATTATTTAATCTGAATCGCACTCAGTGTTGAGTTATTGTTTGTCCTTCTGTTACTACTCATTAAAATTCAATAAAATTCTAGAACTAAACATAAATAAATATTTGGATTTTGGATTTTGATACCTCACACTTTATTTTGGGGGCAATTGGTGGATATTTTAAAAATTAACCGGAGATCTGATCTCTGGTTAATTTTTAGAGTGCTAATTGCTACTGCGAGCTTGCGGTACCATTAAACAACCACTTGTAATGGCTGGTTTGCCTGAATTTGCCCGTTTGCGGATGCGCAATAAATTAGAGCTCCACTTGCAATCTAGCCCTAGATGTATAACGTCAAGAATAATAGTAATCCTGCAGAAATATGTGGAAATATATTTTCTACTGTTGAACTAGGAGAAACAATGATACGGCAGTAATAATAAAAACTGCAATACTGTACCAGCTTTAAACTTAAAACATATTGGTAAAGTTATCGGTAAAGTTAATATAAGTAATCTAAGTAATAATATAAGAAATGTAGTTAGCCAGTTCAGTAACAGAACAGAAATCAAGAATCCTGATATAACATAAAATACATAGTTTACCTCTCTAACATATTCCTCTTGTTCTTCTTTTAAAGTCATTTGGATAAATATCTGTTGCAGTTTCTCATTACAGTAGTTAATAATAAATTGTTCAAAGCTGTTATCCTTAAAAAAAAAAGAAAAAGACAAGAATTTAGACACTTCATAATGGCTCTTTTTTATGCACCAATCACCTTTTGTGAAATTAAGCATTCCTTTGCCTATAATTAGACTTACCTCCAGGATTTCAAATCCATAAATGTCCAACACACCCATCACTTTCTTTCCCTGAAACTCTGAGACCTGTAAATGAAAAAAAATCCAATTCAATATACTGTATTTCAAAGATGTGTGTATTAAATACCAAGGGGTAGAATTATCAAAGTGCGAACGGACATGATCCGCTGTAGCGATCATGTCCGCCGCACATCGATAAATGCAGACAGCATACGCTGTCAGCATTTATCATTGCACAAGCATTTAACAAGAAATGCTTTTGCAATGCTGACCCCTGCAGATTCACGGCTGCTAGCAAGGGGTGTCAATCAACCCGATCATATCCGATAGGGCTGATTGCTGTCTGCCGCCTCAGAGGTGTTGTACGAGTTAAGGAACAGCGGTCTAAAGACAGCTGCTTTTTAACTCCTTTTTCTGGCGAACCTGAAGGCTCGCACAGAAACTGATGCATTGGAGCCGATTGACAGCTTGATAAATCGGCCCCCAAAGTTTGATATAAATCACCAGGGTGGTTCTATTGATTTATTAGAATTACTTTACATAGAATTACTACCATGTCCTGTTACTTACCTAACCATGGATGCCCTTCCAATTAAGACTTTTTTTATACTAAACTAGATACAGCCAATCAGCTGCCATACTCTCTGTCCCATGGAAACTAAGCAGATAAAGTTCAGAGGATCAAACCGAAAGGAAAAATGATATGGAGAATACCAAAATTCCAAAAGTATGCACTTGTAGCACTCTGGGCCCTAAACTAAAGGGCAGGTGGTCCCACCAGGATTTTAAAATATAACTTTTATTATTGAAATTAAAAAAACAAATTGTTGGTTGAAGTACACACACAATTAAAATACACTCCAGTACCAAATTCTAGTGGTATTACGTTTTTTTGATCCCAAAATATTGAGATTAGGCCTATATATGTTCACAGTTATGAGTGATCTAAAAAGTAACAAATAAGTAATCTAACTGTGAACATATATAGGCCTAATCTCAATATTTTGTGACCAAAAAAACGTAATACCACTAGAATTTGGTACTGGAGTGTATTTTAATTGTGTGTGTACTTCAACCAACAATTTGGCTTTTTAATTTCAATAATAAAAGTTATATTTTAAAATCCTGGTGGGACCACCTGCCCTTTAGTTTAGGGCCCAGAGTGCTACAAGTGCATACTTTTGGAATTTTGGTATTCTCCATATCATTTTTCCTTTCGGTTTGATTGATTTTGTGCACAAGCACCATTTCCTCTATATACCAACACAGTTATTATATATTAATCAGTTGAATATACAGGTAAATAAAATTAATGAGGAAAAGCTCGAGTAGTGCCACTATTCATTTTTGTGTGTCAAAGTTCAGAGGATGGTTAGTGCTGTCATAAACCATCAGTATAGCACTAAGCAGCTGGAGCAAAGATTTAAAAGCATAGTCTACTTAGCTTTAGTGGATTGGCTGTACATATGGTTAGGTGGTAAGTTAAAGATCAATAATGAAGGGTGTATCAATTTATTATTAAACAACCTATTACAAAACGTTTTTCCTAAAAACACATGCGTTCCTCACCCCACTAATGTCAATGCAGTGAAGAAAAGTTTAACATTACAGATTACAATTGGAGCAGTATTTAACATTCCTGTGCATGCACTTACTCCACTAGAAGTAAGGTTTTTGCATGCATCGGATTGCGCTTGTATTGTTGAAAGTAAAACATATTCATTCACGTGCTAACCCGATGGAAGCAAAAAGCCGAAGTTAGAATATTGTGACCATGACATATTCCCCCATAGACGTCAATGGACCAAATAAATTGAAAATAAACACAGTTATATAATGTAAGTCGATGGGAAGTATATATTATAACAACATATATTATATGTATTATTATATAACATTATAATATATTAATTAAAACCCTGAAATTAATGTTACAAATGTAACAACAGCAATATAAAATATTTTTATGCTTGGTAAGCATGTCGCTATCCATCAATAAGACAGTGGGGAGGTCTGTTTATCAGCCAGTGGGCAGTCATTTTGCTGCATATAAAAAAGACATATATAAAATATATAGCAATTTTTTTACAGTTCACTGTACTGGCCCTTAAAGAAAGCAAATGAATGGCAAGTTACTCACATGTCATGTGCTGTACACAGTATTACAATGTTGTACTATATATAAATGCAGATGTCAAAAACGTATCTGCAAATCTTTTGCTTTCAGCTAAGGATCCTGTGGAATAACGTCCTCAATAGTGGTCACGTGATCACTAGGAACAGGCGCTATTGTGAAACAGCGCAATTGAACCGACGCAAAACAAGAGCTACCTGTATATTGCATGTATATTTTAGTTAGTATTAATGTTATTACCAAAATCATCATATCTTTGATACAAACAAAATGTTTAACGTACAAATAAGCAAAGAGACTGCTGCTTTTGCCTTTATGTTTTCAGTATAAAAGATTTAGGGCAGGATTACGGGTGGAGCGCTAACAGTTACGCACGAGCGATAAGGGGTTGCATCAGGTTTTTTCACTCATATTACATATTGAAAGTAAACGTGATCGCTTGAGGTAATTGAAGTGAATGTGTTGGTTAACTGTTTTGCAAAGCAAAAAAGTCTCACAAAACACATCAAAAATACATTACAAATTGCAGTTACACTCATATTTACACCATCTAATAAAAATTATTTTAAATGGCAAAAAAAAAAGATATGAGGTCTCAGGTGTTAGAAAAAGGGGCATGTAAATGGCTTTAACATTGATATATATTATTATTATTCTTTATTTATAAAGCGCCAACAGATTCCGCAGCGCTCTCCATGGGAAACAAAGATAAATGGACAGTACAATACAATATGAGCAATATGAGATACCAGACAATATTTAACAAACAAATACAGGGGGAATTGGGAGCCCTGTTCCCGTGGGAACTTACAATCTAGATGGGTAGGAGGGTGAGAAACAGGAGGTGGGGACTGCAAAGGTGGGAATGATATTAGTGTGGAGTTAGATAAGGGCAACTAATAGGCAAGTGGAATTCATAAGTTAATGATTTGATGATAGGCTTCCCTGAACAAGAAGGTCTTTAGGGAGTGTTTAAAGGAGGAGATGTTGGGGGAAAGTCTGACAGCTTGAGGAAGTGCGTTCCAGAGGGTTGGTGCTGCACGAGAGAATCCCTGTAGTCTAGCATGGGAGGAGGTGATGGTAGAAGATGCAAGGAGTAGATCATTGTTGGATCTTAGGGGATGGGCTTGAGTATATTTGTTGATGAGTGAGGACAGGGGGGGGGCTGCATTGGTAAGGGCTTTGTAGGTCAGAGTAAGAATTTTATATTTAATTCTGCTGTAAATGGGGAGCCAGTGAAGGGACTCACAGAGGGGTGCAGCAGATACAGAGCATTTGGAGAGGTGGGTTAGCCTAGCAGATGCATTTAGGATGGATTGAAGGGGGGAGAGGTGGGAGAGAGGAAGGCCAGTTAGTAGGTTATTACAGTAGTCAAGCCGGAAAATTACTAGGGAATGGATTAGATGTTTGGTACTTTCAGAACTCAGAAAAGGAAATAATTTTGGAGATATTGCGTAGGTGGTTGCGACAGGATGAAGAGAGCAATTGGATGTGGGGTATAAAGGACAGATTGGAGTCAAGTGTAACTCCTAGGCAGCAGACTTGGGGTGATGGGGAGATAGTGGTGTTGCCAACAGTGATAGTAAAGTTAGAAACTGGAGTAGAATTAGATGGGGGGATTAGAAGAAGCTCAGTCTTGGACATGTTGATTTTTAGGTGGTGAGAGGCCATCCAGGAAGAAATGCCAGATAAGCAGTCACTGATATGGGAAAGGACAGAAGGAGAGAGTGCAGGGGTTAATAGGTAGATCTGAGTATCATCAGCATAGAGGTGATAGTTGAAGCCATAGCTAATGATAAGTTTACCCAGTGAAGAAGTATAGATAGAGAAGAGTAGAGGGCCTAGAACAGAGCCTTGAGGTACTCCAAAAGACAGAGGCAATGAAGAGGAGGAGTCAACCGCAAAAGCGACAGAAAAGGACCTATTAGAGAGATAAGAGTGGGTCCAGGAGAGGGCATTGTCACAGAGCCCAAGGGAGCTGAGAGTCCATAGGAGGAGGGGATGGTCAACAGTGTCAAAGGCAGCAGACAGGTCAGGTAAGATAAGTATAGAATAGTGGCCATTGTTTTTAGCATAAAGAAGAAATCTCTAAAGATATATATGTATATATATATATATATATGTGTGTGTGTGTACATATGTATTTATATGTGTGTATATATATATATATATATATATATTTACAGACATACATACTGTATATATATATATATATATATATATATATATATATATATATATATATATATATATACAATGTTCAGAGAGAGTACTCTCACCTTAATTTCAACTGCCAGGGTGCCAAAGGTTAAATATAAGGAGGCACTCACTGGTCTTTTAGTAAGTGATTTTTAATATCTTAAGCATGACGTTTCAGGGACACACTCCCCTTCCTCAGACAAACAAACACAAATCACAAATGGCAATTTAAACAGTGTAAACCCCACCCCCAGTGAGAAATTGCGCCAAAATCGTAACCATAATGATCCTCATTAAACAGAACCTTTACCAGTCCAAAACTTTTTCAAACATTAACAATCCAAAAACCTTTAAAATACAAAATGCATGATTGTAATGAACCATATGTATAAATCTTAAATATGTAGTTAGTTCAACCACACTCTCTGTGTAATCCATATGTAAATATATGCTCCAAGAGTAAAAATCATAATATCGTGAACAGCCAGTGAATACAAACATCAGTGAACGTACAGTGCATATTATACAATATTATCAGCCCATAAATCAGAACTATGCGAAGCGTACATCTACAGTATATCATATATTAAAGCATATTATTGCTCAGATTAAAATATCAGCTTATCATTTTATGGCATCTAACTTCTATATCGCCTATCTGGCGGTTCCACCTGCAACAGCGTAAAACACAGCCTTAGCATGTGTAGCATACAACCGGCCACATACTGATGATGTAATTCTAAGGAGATCTGCCTTAGATGCTTCACATTGTTGCCGTAGCAACTGTCAACAAAAGGAGGAATACCCATTTTACCCAATCAGCATCAGAATTGTAACCTGCAGTTACACTATACAGAGCGCTGCACAGATTGCTGGACTAGAGAATAGAAGAAAGGAAAAGAAAAAACTGAATAAAAGGAAAGTAGTAGAGAGGTAGAAAAAAAGAGAAGAAGAGAAGAAGCCAGAGTAGCAAGAGAAGAAAAGAATAAAGTAAAATGAAATGAAAAATGAACATGTGAGATAAGACAAAATAAAATACCACCTAAGAAAAAATGAAATGAAATTAAAAAATAAAATAAAAAATAAAAATAAATAGAAAAATAAATATAATTAAAAAATCAAAATCAAAATAAAATAATAATAAAAATCATAAAAATAAATAGAAAAATAAAGATAAAAGATAAAAATAAAAATGAAATGAAATAAATGAAATAAAAATATATGATAATAATAAGAGAAAAAGAGAAAAAATCAAATAAAAACAGATAATGATTAATCTGCAACAGTATAGACTGTGGTCTCTCATATATTGGAATGGACTCCAGACTCTCATGTATTCAGATCTTAATGTGTCTTCGGTCCTTATGTTCTGAGAGTCCCAGGTAGGAGGTATAGGCGATCCGTCTTCTTCATCTGGCGCTGTTGTTACGAGAGAGAACACTCAGGGCATCATAACAGTCCTTTGTAGGGCTACTCTTCCTATTTACAGGAAGCAGTGCCAATCTAGGCTCATATTCAGTCCCTTTGGACATAGGGTATCCAGTTTAAATATCCACTTTGATTCTGTTTGTTGTAATTTGCAATGCCTGTCTCCTCCCCTTGGGAGTATGGGCACATGCTCAATTAGCTTGAACCAGATGTCTGTACCATGTGTGCTAGTGGCAAAGTGGTGTGCCACAGGTTGGTCACTTCTTGTGGTCTTTATTGCCATTCTGATCGCTGACCTGTGGTTGGCCATGCTGGTACAGGCATCATCTACTGTTTTTCCTATGTAAAAGAGCCCACATGGGCAGTTGATCATATAGACCACAAAAGGTGTTGTACATGTAAGGTAATGTTGAATGTTGTATTTTTGATTCATGCCAGGGTGACGGAATGTAGACCCTGGAATCATGGCATGGCATATGGTACAGCCTATGCAGCGAGAGCATCGTTTTTGTCAGCCATGTACTGTAATTTTTGCATAGCAGTGTTTGGGGTCAGTCAACACCAATTGGTCCCTCAGATTCTGGTTCCTTTTAAAGCCCACTCTTGGACTACCCCACTCCCCAAAAGGTAGTGTTGGATCGCTTTGAATAATATGCCAGTGAGTTTTTATATTCTGCCCAATGTGTTTAGTATTGGGGCAGTATTTAGTCACAAAGGTCATATGTTTCATATAGTCTCTCTCCCTCACATTCTTAGGGTTGTCTTGTTCAGTTATGCACTCTAAGAGATATTGCCATTTGTATCCCCTTACCATGAACTTGCTCGCCATCTCCTGAAGTTGTGTTGTCATTTTTTCTGTATCACTGTTATTTCTGTTAACTCTTGACATTTGACTTGAGGGATGGCTCTGAGGAAGGACGTTGGGTGGCAACTCTGTGCATGCAGTACTGAATTCCTTTCTGTCGGTTTTTGGAATAGTGTGGTTCCTAGGCCTACTCCTTCCCTATATATGCAGAAGTCCAGAAATTCCACTTTGTCTTGGCTGTAAGATATTTTAAATTGGATGCTTCAATTCATTTAGTTCTTGAAACCAGTTTTGTAGTGTTTCACTCAGACCAGCCCAGACCATAAAGAGATCATCAATGTACCGTTGGCATATTATTAATTCTTTTCTCTGAAATACCTTCATAATTTCTTCCTCAAAGTACTCCATATAAAGTACAACATTCGAGCCCATGGCTGTTCCATTTATTTGACAATAGTAGGAGTCTTCGAATTTAAAGTAATTCAACCTGAGACTCAACTCCAGAATTTGTAGCAGGAATGTCGCTGGTGGTCCCACATATGGGTATCTACTCTCTTGCAATGATATTAATGCCCTCCTTTTGTGGTATAACCGCATAGAGGCTGGTTACATTAGCCATGGCTAATATCCAGTCATCTTCCATTTTCAGGCCCTTCAGTTTCTGCATAAGGTCCAATGAATCTCTGACATATGATCTCATATTCTTGACTATGGGCTGTAAAAAGAAGTCCACAAATTTGGATAGTGGTGATGTAATGGAGTCTCGGGCCGAGACAATAGGCCTACCTGGTGGGTGGGTTTGATTTTTATGAACTTTGGTCAAAGTATACAATATCGGGCATTTAGGGTGATCCATCACCAAGAAATCTCCTATTTTTCCATCAATGAAGCCCTGTGATACACCCCCCAACACCAGTGTTTCGATCTCTTTCTGGAATTCTTTTATCGGGTTCCTTTGTAGATGGTGGCAGGTTGTGGTGTCACTAAGTTGGTGCATAATCTCTGATCGGTAGTACTCATAATTCATAACTACCATTGCTCCCCCCCCCCCTTATCCGCAGAGCGGATGATAAGCGTAGGATCCGTTGCTAGAGATTTTATTGCTAGAAAACCTTTTTTTGCTAGAAAAAGAGAAATGTCCGATTTACTGATACAAGAGAGAGACACCCATAAAGACACAATCTAAAAACACACAAAGATTATTCACACCAGGGTCATGCACGAAATCAAGAATATCACAGAGGTATTGATTATTCATATCCACGAAATCAAGAACACTATAGAGGCACTAATTACTCATATTCCAACACATATAGGAATGATCACATAGATAGAGATTCACATTATAAAAACAATTGGCATTCACATAATGATTCTAAGAGAAAAGAACAATATTATCATAATAATAATTATTCACAAATGGAATCTCATTCCAATTATAGAAGAAAAACGGATATATATAATCACTATATTGATGCACATAGAGGAAGAGATTATAATCACGAAAGGGAACACACCTATAGAAGAAATTCACCTTCACAGTATAGAAAAAATTCATTATCATATTATAGTAACATGCACCAATATCCATTGAGACATTTGGAGCATAATAAGGATTGGAGGATAAAAACATCCAATAGATTTGATCCATTGCAAACAGAAAAAACACCTGAAAGTATCAATTATTTGACTTTTATTATATTTCAACCAAGAAGTGTTTTGTTACAGCTCTGCATCGTTAAAAGATTTGCTGAATCTTTGGGGTAAATAGACGACCAAGAAAGAGGGAAGGTGAAATTTGGTGCTTTAAATAGGCCCTCAGACATTTTCAATCCCTGAATATAAAGGTCAGCCTGACGTTTCCATTCATCTGTAGTGCTACAGTATCCACTTTCAGCAACTAACAGACTTTTCAGCACATTATCCTGATATTACGATATCAGGTCAGCGTGACGTAACGGGAGTCACGTGACCGGACCGACAGGAGTCGACAACTTACCACTCCTCCTAGACACGGAAATGACCGCTGAGAGGAGCCACGGTGCTATACAATGACAGGAGTCACAGCTTATCCCTCCTTCTAGACGCGGCCTAGTCTGCAGAGAGGAGCTGTATATCAACATCTTTAAATACACCTCGGTCTGAGGTGCAAGGTACTTTGTATCCACGGTTGTAAATAACCGAAGATTGGCTTATATACGACATATAATTTTTTGAATGCCTTAATTCATGTTTGGTATATGGTGGACATTTATGCTTATACGCACACATAGGGGCATATGTATCAAGCTCCGTATGGAGCTTGATGCCCCGTGTTTCTGGCGAGCCTTCAGACTCGCCAGAAACAGCACTTATGAAGCAGCGGTCACAAAGACCGCTGCTTCATAACCTGTCCGCCTGCTCTGAGCAGGCGGACAGACTTCACCGGAAATCAACCCAATCCAGTACGATCGGGTTGATTGACACCCCCCTGCTGGCGGCCACGAGTCTGCAGGGGGTGGCGTTGCACCAGCAGCTCTTGTGAGCTGCTGGTGCAATGCTGAATACGGCGAGTGCATTGCTCGCCGTATTCAGCGAGGTCTGGCGGACCTGATCCACAGTGTCGGATCAGGTCTGCCAGACCTTGATAAATAGGGGCCATAGTGTGATTTGCTAGTTGGGTCTAAGTCTGTAGATGTGAAATTGAATTTATTTTTAGACACAAGATATATTTTATCTATGTGCTAGGTAGACCAGCGTATTACAACTAGTCTATATTGCAACAGTGTTTTTATATTGTCACAGGGAGACGTCCCTTATTAATTGATATATGAATGCTTTTTTACTAAATGTTATAAAAAAAAACACAGTGTTATTTTATCTAAATATTTCCAAATTTTTATTTTTGTGAACAATATTGCTGTAGTATTATAACTGACACTCCCTAGTCTGTGCTTGAAGCTCTACCTCTAAAACACAAATAGAACCTCCTCTTTTGTCAAATTATTTCTGAATTTTTGTAGTGGTGCCATATTGGCATCCCTGCTTATTAAGCGGGAGTATGTCTTAAAACTTGAATTATAGCTTGTAGGGTCGAATTCACTTGGTTTTCGAAATGAGGTACTGATGTCAGAGGTCAGGTTACTGCTGAAGTGTTCCTTTAACCTTAGGGATCGCTGGGATTTCTGATGGTCTATCCACATGTTGAAGGGGTCACTTTTTCTGGTCGGTACAAAGTTTAGTCCTTTGTTTAGAAGCCGAGTTTCAGAGTCCGATAGTTTACGGTCACTGATATTAATGACCAAATTATTGCTTATTGGTGCCTCTATAGGGAATGGTGGGGGAACGGCGGTCTGCCTCTGACCACCCCTTCTTGGATGTGGCCTCCTCTTCCCCTTATCGCTGATCGGGTAGTCACCCCTAAAAAATGTTGTGGCTGTCTGGTTCCTCTATATGGCAGTGTGGTTCATCTATATGGCAGTGTAGGTGCCTGTGTGGTCGATGGGGTATCTGAATCAGTACCTGAACTGGTATCAATGGTTTGGAGGCTCCTTCTTGTATACTGTCTGGGACGCCTCTGCCTTCTAGGTCTGTATCCTCTATTGCCCCCTTCACCTCCAGCTAACCACCTATTTACACTTTTTTCTCTGTAGTCCTCTGTAACTACTGCCAATTTCCTGTTCTTAAAGGATACAATGGCCTCTTTGTACTCCTTGATCTGTGTCTGTAATTGGTTCAGCCAATCTGTGCTGGTGTCCGCTACTAATTTCTAATTTTCGGTAGTAGTCAGATAAATAGATGCCATGTAGTTTCAAATCTATTTCTTTTTTCTTAAGTTTCAACAAGGTAAAAAAAATTGAGTTACTGGAGTCTATACTGGATTGTGTTTCCTCTTTGTAGTCAAATAAGATGCGTGCTGCATCACTTTCTGTGAAAGTTAGAGTTTGAGTATCCTCAATCCCAATGTCTGTATCCATAGGGCTGATAACTTGCTATAAAGTGCTAAGTGCTGTGCGGTCTTGTGGTATTGGATCCCCTCAGTGCAAAGGAAAAAGTACTTTTGAGGAAATCCTCACTGAGAGAGGAAATCTGCAGGTAGTGGGTGCTGCAATAGTTAATTATACAATGTCAGGGGGACCACTCTCACCTTAATTTCAACTTGGTGAAATGGTTAAATATAAGAACAGAAGGAGGCACTGACTGGTCTTTTAGTAAGTGATTTTTAATATCTTAAGCGTGACTTTCAGGGGGGACACTTCCCTTCCTCAGAAAAAAAAACACAAATCACAAATAGCAATTTAAACAGTGTAAACGCCACCCCCCAGTGAGAAACTGCGTCAAAATCGTAACCATAGTGATCCTCAGTAAACAGAACCTTTACCGGTCCAACAATTTCTCACTGGGGGGTGGGGTTTACACTGTTTAAATTGCCATTTGTGATTTGTTTTTGTTTGTCTGGGAAAGGGGAGTGTCCCCCCGAAACGTCACGCTTAAGATAATAAAAATCACTTACTAACAGACCAGTGTGTGCCTCTTTCTGTTCATATATATATATATATATATATATATATATATATATATGTATATCTATATCTAAATCTATATATAATTATTTAAAGTCTATGTATATATATATATATATATATGTAAAAATATATATATATATATATAGGTATAGATATATATTTTACAAAAAAACATCAGCTATATGTAGAAATATGTATTTATAAATAAACAGAACATATTATTATGTGAAAAACATTGGAATGTGAAATATTCATATTTTCATGTCGACTTAGCGCACTTAAGAATGATCGGGTTTGCACGCAAGTAGGGTGTCATAGGTTTTTTTCACTTTTTTTACTCCATTGACTTCTATGGGGGAAAAGATTTTATGCACGTAGAGTTAGAGCGCGAGTGAAAACAGTTTGCTTCCAACTTGTAATACTAGCACAACTTGACATTATCATTAAAATAATGTTTGTTTACATCTATGGCCTTGATTTTAATCAATATGAATTTGAACATGGAAATGTCCGCAGCTCAGGTGTTTGGTGTTTGTTTTTATTGATTTCAAAGCAATTCCAATCAATAAAAAGAGTCACTGTTTGAAGAAACAATATTACAGGAAATCTCGTCAAACACACAGAAAAAGAAACAAATAATAAAAAACAACAACATGTGAATCTCTGTATTTTAACAGACCTGTAATGAAGCCTTAGAAAAAGTAAAATATTGAATTATTAATATAAAATGCTGGCGTGCATAGAGTTATTATATATATATAGATAGATAGATACATACAGATATATATATAGGGATATCTATTTATAAATACTTAGAACATATTCCCTTATGTTAAGAACATTGTAATGTGAAATATTTACATTAAATAAATAGTTAAAGGGACAGTCAAGTCCAAAAAAAACTTTCATGTTTCAAATAGGGCATGTCATTTTAAACAACTTTCCAATTTACTTTTATCACCAATTTTGCTTTGTTCTCTTGGTATTCTTAGTTGAAAGCTAAACCTAGGAGGTTCATATGCTAATTTCTTAGACCTTGAAGGCCGCCTCTAATCTAAATGCATTTTGATAGTTTTTCAACACTAGAGAGCATTAGTTCACGTGTTTCATATAGATAACATTGAGCTCATGCACGTGAATTTAGCATGGAGACAGCTCTGATTGGCTAAACTGCAAGTCTGTCAAAATAACTGAAATAAGGGGGCAGTCTGCTGAGGCTTAGATACAAGGTAATTACAGAGGTAAAATGTGTATAATTATAACTGTGTTGGTTATGCAAAACTGGGGAATTGGTAATTAAGGGATTATCTATCTTTTAAAACAACAAAAATGTTGGTGTTGACTGTCCCTTTAAACACTTTATTAAATATGAACTTTACTGCAAAGGACTCTAATGCACTTATTTATATGTCTATATATTTACTGTATGCATATGTATTTATGTGTTTATATGTGTATATATGTCTGTAAATACATATATACATAAATACATATGTACACAATTAGAAATATATATATATATATATATATATATATATATATATACAGTGGCGACTCTAGGAACAATATATCGGGGGGGGGGCACATAAGATACCACAGTCAAAACTGGTGGGGCAATAATAATTTTCACCACTAAATCATACCACTGGAAAAAACACATATATATATATATATATATATATATATATATATATATATATATATATATATATATATATATATATATATATATACACACACAGTATATATATATATATATATATATTTATATATAAATAAGATTACAAAATACCAGTAATGTGGTATGCAATGATACCTTTTTATTGTAATAACTTAATATTTAAAAGACAAGCTTTCAAGAGTTTTCCTTTATTCCTCATGTATTGCTTCAGACCTGAGAAATAGAGGAAAACTCTCAAAAGCTTTTCAGTATAGTTTAAATGAATTCTAGCAAACACCAGGGCTCTGTAAATATCTATTTTAAATATGTCAAGGGTGAAGAAAAAGGTACTGATCTCTGAGCATATTTAACACGGAAGAAGGTATTTCCCCATGAAAATCATGCTGTGGATAGTCACATTTTATAAGCCTTTGTGTGTATATTTATTGATTTAATTAAAATGTTTGGCATATAGACACTGATATGTTATATAAAAATAACCCAGCCTGAGTTGTTGGGGACAACATTAAAGAAACTGAATCACGTGACGTCAGAGCGTTGATGACCTCAACGTGTTTCGTCCTATAACATTAGGACTTTCTCAAGAGGGTGGATGTTAGAGGGTTACCAGGTGCACACACATATAGCTAGAGGTTGAACCTGATTGGCTGCACCCGGATAGGTAAAATCCATAATAATAAAACACAAATGGGTTTATATAGTTAAATTGATCATAAAAAGAGGTTTTGCATTATATGTGTACATAGATCCTAAAACAATGGTGTAGAAAGCTCATATTGATCTAAAAACACAATATGTTCATATGTGCCATAAAACATAAAATATAAATACAGTTCATCATTTAAAAAGATATAAATAAATGTAAATAGATATAAATACATGAAATAAATTAATAATGAGGAGATAAAATCTAGAGTTGCCCAGAACAGTTCATGAATATAAACTCTAATGTATGGGGAACAATAAAATTTGACATTTTTACAGAAAAGCATTCAAATCTAGGTCAATGTTTAACCCTTTGGGTGATAATGTGTTTGATTCGTGAATCCAGAATGTCTCTCTTTGACGGAGAGTTCTGAGTCTGTTCACGTGCTTACTTGATGGTATCCCCTCAATAATTTTTACTTTCAGGCCATCAGGATTAGACCCATGATTGGTTTTAAAATGATAAGATACACTATGTGTCTCAAGTTCATGTGTAATGTTATATTTGTGTTCACTGAACCTCTTTCTCATGGTTCTCTTTGTGCGTCCAATATAAATTAAATTACAATTACAACTAAGCATGTAAACAATGTATGTTTAACTACATGAGAATCTATTTTAATTGAATATTTTTTCTCATTTTTGGAGTCATGAAAGTAGTCTTGTTTGCAAATATGAGAGCACATTCCACATCTAGCTACTCCACATCTTTTGGTACCTTTAGAATTACCCAACCAATTACTGCTCATAATATTATTTGATGGTGTCTGGGTGATAGGTCTAAGTTTCGAGGGGGCCAGGATGTTCTTGAGATACCTATTTCTCTTATAGGTAAAGATAGGTCTATTTGGAAGGGCCTTCCCTAATACAGGGTCTGCTTTGAGAATGTCCCAATGGGAATTGATTATTTTTTCTATAGATTTACTATCCTGATTATAGGTAGTAATAAATCTAATATTGTCATCTTTGTTTTTTTCTTTTAACACTGGGTTAAGCATTTGATGTCTATCCATATTTTCTACTTGCTTTTTTACACTTTCTAGGAGTTCTGGGTTGTAACCTTTTTCCTTAAATCTATCATCCAAGATGAAGTTTCCCAGAATCAGCAGCTGCTCCTGATTTCTATACTCCAGACACGATACAATACCAAGGATTGTTGCACAAGATTACTATCATTGGATACACACTGAGATTTTTTTTACCGTATTGCATTAGAGGTAAAGAGGTACTACCCTACTCCAAGAAGTTCACGTATATATAGCAAGAATCTACTGACTTTACAATTTTATGGACACGGACGGAACTCTGGAGACCATCTACTGATACGGTACGATGCCATTTTCACTGTGCTTACCTCATATCATTTCATGGCTTATATCACCATCTTCTGAATCATTACGCTATTCTGTTCATCATCTGACTAAGACTGTCACATATTGTCCTGACTTGGGAAGCGCTGAATACTTTTTGTTTGTTAAGTGAAATAGGTGCAGACTTCAATGATGTGTGAATTCGATTTGTTCCTCTTTAATACATCACTTTTTATATTGACCTATACTTAAAAATATACATAAACTCATTTTCTGCTGATATCACTGCACTTATGTAGTCCTAAGTTCTCAAGCATCAATCTATGTGCTGGTAACAGCCCTGCCAGCACTGCTTTAATGCATTAAATAGGACTGTGAGCAGAAGCATATGGTAAAAAATTATTGGGAATTCAGCACTACATAATTGAGTGGAGACAAATAACTTGGGCCTAGATTTAGAGTTCGGCGGTAGCCGTCAAAACCAGCGTTAGAGGCTCCTAACGCTGGTTTTGGGCGGCCGCTGGTATTTGGAGTCAGTGATTAAAGGGTCTAACGCTCACTTTTCAGCCGCGACTTTTCCATACCGCAGATCCCCCTACGCCATTTGCGTAGCCTATCTTTTCAATGGGATCTTTCTAACGCTGGTATTTAGAGTCGTTTCTGCAGTGAGCGTTAGAGCTCTAACGACAAGATTCCAGCCGCCTGAAAATAGCAGGAGTTAAGAGCTTTCTGGCTAACGCCGGTTTATAAAGCTCTTAACTACTGTACCCTAAAGTACACTAACACCCATAAACTACCTATGTACCCCTAAACCGAGGTCCCCCCACATCGCCGCCACTCGATTCAAATTTTTAACCCCTAATCTGCCGACCGCCACCTACGTTATACTTATGTACCCCTAATCTGCTGGCCCTAACACCGCCGACCCCTGTATTATATCTATTAACCCCTAACTTGCCCCCCACAACGTCGCCGCAAGCTACTTAAAATAATTAACCCCTAATCTTCCGACCGCAAATCGCCGCCACCTACGTTATCCCTATGTACCCCTAATCTGCTACCCCTAACATCGCCGACCCCTATGTTATATTTATTAACCCCTAATCTGCCCCCCACAACGTCGCCGACACCTACCTACACTTATTAACCCCTAATCTGCCGAGCGGACCTGAGCGCTACTATAATAAAGTTATTAACCCCTAATCCGCCTCACTAACCCTATCATAAATAGTATTAACCCCTAATCTGCCCTCCCTAACATCGCCGACACCTACCTTCAATTATTAACCCCTAATCTGCCGACCGGAGCTCACCGCTATTCTAATAAATGTATTAACCCCTAAAGCTAAGTCTAACCCTAACACTAACACCCCCCTAAGTTAAATATAATTTTTATCTAACGAAATAAATTAACTCTTATTAAATAAATAATTCCTATTTAAAGCTAAATACTTACCTGTAAAATACATCCTAATATAGCTACAATATAAATTATAATTATATTATAGCTATTTTAGGATTAATATTTATTTTACAGGCAACTTTGTAATTATTTTAACCAGGTACAATAGCTATTAAATAGTTAAGAACTATTTAATAGTTACCTAGTTAAAATAATAACAAATTTACCTGTAAAATAAATCCTAACCTAAGATATAATTAAACCTAACACTACCCTATCAATAAAATAATTAAATAAACTACCTACAATTACCTACAATTAACCTAACACTACACTATCAATAAATTAATTAAACACAATTGCTACAAATAAATAAAATTAAATAAACTATCTAAAGTACAAAAAATAAAAAAGAACTAAGTTACAGAAAATAATAAAATATTTACAAACATAAGAAAAATATTACAACAATTTTAAACTAATTACACCTACTCTAAGCCCCCTAATAAAATAACAAAGCCCCCCAAAATAAAAAATTCCCTACCCTATTCTAAAATACAAATATTACAAGCTCTTTTACCTTACCAGCCCTGAACAGGGCCCTTTGCGGGGCATGCCCCAAGAATTTCAGCTCTTTTGCCTGTAAAAAAAAACATACAATACCCCCCCCCCAACATTACAACCCACCACCCACATACCCCTAATCTAACCCAAACCCCCCTTAAATAAACCTAACACTACCCCCCTGATGATCTTCCTACCTTGTCTTCACCATGCCAGGTTCACCGATCCGTCCTGGCTCCAAGATCTTCATCCAACCCAAGCGGGGGCTAGACATCCACTGAAGAAGTCCAGAAGAGGGTCCAAAGTCTTCCTCCTATCCGGCAAGAAGAGGACATCCGGACCGGCAAACATCTTCTCCAAGCGGCATCTTCTATCTTCTTCCATCCGATGACGACCGGCTCCATCTTGAAGACCTCCAGCGCGGATCCATCCTCTTCTTCCGACGACTAGACGACGAATGACGGTTCCTTTAAGGGACGTCATCCAAGATGGCGTCCCTCGAATTCCGATTGGCTGATAGGATTCTATCAGCCAATCGGAATTAAGGTAGGAATTTTCTGATTGGCTGATGGAATCAGCCAATCAGAATATAGTTCAATCCGATTGGCTGATCCAATCAGCCAATCAGATTGAGCTCGCATTCTATTGGCTGATCGGAACAGCCAATAGAATGCGAGCTCAATCTGATTGGCTGATTGGATCAGCCAATCGGATTGAACTATATTCTGATTGGCTGATTCCATCAGCCAATCAGAAAATTCCTACCTTAATTCCGATTGGCTGATAGAATCCTATCAGCCAATCGGAATTCGAGGGACGCCATCTTGGATGACGTCCCTTAAAGGAACCGTCATTCGTCGTCTAGTCGTCGGAAGAAGAGGATGGATCCGCGCTGGAGGTCTTCAAGATGGAGCCGGTCGTCATCGGATGGAAGAAGATAGAAGATGCCGCTTGGAGAAGATGTTTGCCGGTCCGGATGTCCTCTTCTTGCCGGATAGGAGGAAGACTTTGGACCCTCTTCTGGACTTCTTCAGTGGATGTCTAGCCCCCGCTTGGGTTGGATGAAGATCTTGGAGCCAGGACGGATCGGTGAACCTGGCATGGTGAAGACAAGGTAGGAAGATCATCAGGGGGGTAGTGTTAGGTTTATTTAAGGGGGGTTTGGGTTAGATTAGGGGTATGTGGGTGGTGGGTTGTAATGTTGGGGGGGGGGTATTGTATGTTTTTTTTTACAGGCAAAAGAGCTGAAATTCTTGGGGCATGCCCCGCAAAGGGCCCTGTTCAGGGCTGGTAAGGTAAAAGAGCTTGTAATATTTGTATTTTAGAATAGGGTAGGGAATTTTTTATTTTGGGGGGCTTTGTTATTTTATTAGGGGGCTTAGAGTAGGTGTAATTAGTTTAAAATTGTTGTAATATTTTTCTTATGTTTGTAAATATTTTATTATTTTCTGTAACTTAGTTCTTTTTTATTTTTTGTACTTTAGATAGTTTATTTAATTTTATTTATTTGTAGCAATTGTGTTTAATTAATTTATTGATAGTGTAGTGTTAGGTTAATTGTAGGTAATTGTAGGTAGTTTATTTAATTATTTTATTGATAGGGTAGTGTTAGGTTTAATTATATCTTAGGTTAGGATTTATTTTACAGGTAAATTTGTAATTATTTTAACTAGGTAACTATTAAATAGTTCTTAACTATTTAATAGCTATTGTACATGGTTAAAATAATTACAAAGTTGCCTGTAAAATAAATATTAATCCTAAAATAGCTATAATATAATTATAATTTATATTGTAGCTATATTAGGATGTATTTTACAGGTAAGTATTTAGCTTTAAATAGGAATTATTTATTTAATAAGAGTTAATTTATTTCGTTAGATAAAAATTATATTTAACTTAGGGGGGTGTTAGTGTTAGGGTTAGACTTAGCTTTAGGGGTTAATACATTTATTAGAATAGCGGTGAGCTCCGGTCGGCAGATTAGGGGTTAATAATTGAAGGTAGGTGTCGGCGATGTTAGGGAGGGCAGATTAGGGGTTAATACTATTTATGATAGGGTTAGTGAGGCGGATTAGGGGTTAATAACTTTATTATAGTAGCGCTCAGGTCCGCTCGGCAGATTAGGGGTTAATAATTGTAGGTAGGTGTCGGCGACGTTGTGGGGGGCAGATTAGGGGTTAATAAATATAACATAGGGGTCGGCGATGTTAGGGCAGCAGATTAGGGGTACATAGGGATAACGTAGGTGGCGGCGGTTTACGGAGCGGCAGATTAGGGGTTAAAAGTGTAATGCAGGGGTCAGCGATAGCGGGGGCGGCAGATTAGGGGTTAATAAGTGTAAGGTTAGGGGTGTTTAGACTCGGGGTACATGTTAGGGTGTTAGGTGCAGACTTAGGAGGTGTTTCCCCATAGGAAACAATGGGGCTGCGTTAGGAGCTGAACGCTGCTTTTTTGCAGGTGTTAGGTTTTTTTTCAGCTCAAACAGCCCCATTGTTTCCTATGGGAGAATCGTGCACGAGCACGTTTTTGATGCCGGCCGCGTCCGTAAGCAACTCTGGTATCGAGAGTTGCATTTGCGGTAAAAATGCTCTACGCTCCTTTTTTGGAGCCTAACGCAGCATTTGTTTGAACTCTCGATACCAGAGTTAAATTTATGGTGCGGCCAGAAAAAAACCCGCGGAGCGTTAACAGCCCTTTTACCGCCGAACTCTAAATCTAGGCCTTGGTGTGCAGTTGTCTAGGAACCAAAATGTAATCACCCAGGAAAATCAAACAGTTAGTTAGCAAGGCACCCTTTGCCTACCTGCCTGCTCAGTGGTGGACCTAACAAAGGTTCCTGGTGCAAGACTTTTTTGGGCCCCCCAAAATCTAAAAATATAGATAAATATATTTAAATTATACAGTACAATATAAATTTTAAAAAAATGCCCCAATGTAGACACTAGACAGTTGAGTCCAGTTTTCCCCTTTGTGTATATTATTATTTTTTCCAGCCATAGGTAACATTTGCTATGGCCAATTGGTCAAATATATATATATATATATATATATATATATATATATATATTTGCCAGTAGGTTAAACCCCAACTCCTCAGTCAAACACTGCAGTGAGCATGCGCCTTACAGTTACAAAATGTTGAAAGAAAAAAGCTAGTTACTTTTTACACGGACACATGATCATTATAATATAATAAAGAACATATATATTGCCCAAAAACATTTACTGTTAACATTCCTATCCTAAAATATTTAATTTGTGACAGAGCTTATATTTTGTGCTGATTTGAGTCCTTGTAAATGTGCAACCCAATGAGATAGGAGTTGTAGTGGGGATATTTGCAAAAAGTTCCTGCCACTATTCTTTCTATTTACTCCCACTTTATAGATGCTAATTTTTTTGTAGTATATAGTACTTGTACAACACATGTAAAAATGTCCTGCTAAAAAAAAACGTATTTATTATCATGTATGGTTGGAATTGTGTCAGCAGGGCATTTTTCAGTAGTTACATTTTTCCATGCATTGCACAAATACTATACTGCAGAAAAAGGAGGATCTAAAATGGCAATAAATCATATGAAACCACCAGGCATCTTATTTATATATTTCCTGACCTGTTGGTTGGCTGCTTGATGACTATCACCCTATATATATTCCTGAGTGTCAGTCTATATTATATGTCACAACTCATTTGAAAGAAAAATTAGTAGGCAACGTATTATGCATTGTATGGTGCCAGTGTCTAGTACCTTACCTGCTGCCTGCCTGTTACAGCCGGAAACAAACCTAAAGCTGCCTGATATTCACTTCCCTCCAACTCCAACTTTGACTGTCCACATCACACACAGCAGCGCCCCCCTCCAACTGTGAAGGCCGGTAGAGAGCCAAGCCCCACCCCTGAAGAGTCCGATATAAATCTTACAACCCAACGTCGTGAATAGGAGTTTAACAGCTGCTCCATTTAGCTGCTCTTCTGATTCTGCCCCTAGCCCGGGCCCCAGTGCAAGGCACCGTGACCACTTCCACCTGCATTAGTTCCGCTCCTGTGACTGCTGCTCCGACAGATGCGGTCTCTCCCTAGGCAGTTGGCAGGCAGCCAGGCACCCATGTTAGGCACAAATGCAGGCAGGTCACTGTGGGAAAAATAATTTTCCGCCACCTGGCTCACCTACTATAAACATACATAATCGAGTCAAGTGGCAATAAAATAAAAATGTACTGGGTCTGGGGCTGAGGATCGCACCTTAGAGAGGCTTGTGTGCGCTCTAGTCTGCTGGAAAAATGGAACAGTGTGCGCTGTATAGATCAGAACATTAATGCGGTCTGCAAATTAGGTGCCCTTGTGGCTGCCTAATTTGTTTAATTCAGCGGGGGGGCACACAGGGGGGGTAAATAAGTAATAAGGGGGGTAAATGCCCCCTGTTGCCCCCTGTAGCAACGCCTATGTATATATATATATATATATATATATATATATACACACATACAAATACATATTTAGACATCTATATATCTCAATGTTAAAGCCCTTTGCAGACTTTTTTTCCTGAGACCTCATATTTTTGAGACCTTACAACTTTTTAATTCAATATGTTTTATTAATTTTTATCAGACAGTGTTATTATGATTGTAACAGTACTTATTAAATTTATTTTTGATGGGTTTTTTTTCCACGTTTTAGTCAAGCGTAATAGTTAACCAATGCTATCCTGGCGCACGTTAAATTCAATTGCGCTCAAGCGAACACATTTACTTTTAACTCATACTATGCGCACTACTTTCGACACAGAGCTGTGATATATAACTTTTTGATTGCGCAAAACAGTTAGCTCACAATTCATAATCTAGCCCTTAATAGCATAACAAATGTGATTTTAAATATATTTTTTAACTTTTTTTTTAAAAAAAAATATATTTTTATTAACATGTTAACTGAATGTGAGCAAGGACTTTAAAGTGATGGTAAAGTCAGATGTTGTAAATAACATCCAAATAGTGTGATATTTAAAATACTTTTTTTTTTTTTTTTTTTTTTTTAAATGATCTTTAGAAATATTTTAACCCCTTAACGACTAGCGCCATTCCCTGTATGACGCTGGTCGTTATGCCCTTAAGGACCAGCGTCGTACCCTGTACGATGCTGCTGTCCTGGGTCTCTCTCTGCCATGATCTCGCTAAAAGTAGCGAGATCGCACTATTTCTGTATGGCCCATGATTGTGGAAGTGCAGAAATAGACAGACAGATCGTTGGTGGGTGGGAGGTTAAGGAGGGAGGAGGGTGGGCGGCCTATCGCTGGAGTGAGGCGGAAGGTGGGCTGAAGCGGATGGGACTGCTACACTACGGAAAAAATTGATTACAGGGCAGTGAGTGGTAAGGAGAAAGGGGGAGGAGAGGGAAGGAGGCAGAGGAGACTCCTTTAGGGGAAAGGGGATAAGAAGGTGGGAAAGCGATCTGGGCGGGGAGGGTAATGATGGGGCCACCAATATAATAGAAAAAAATGCTTTTAATAAAAAATATATATATATAGCAAACTGGGTACTGGCAGACAGCTCAGACTACCTCAGATGGCGGCTAATAGGTAGATGGGGGGAGGTTTAGAGAGCTGTTTGGGGGGATCAGGGAGGTTGGGGGTAATGGGGATCCTACACTGCAGAAAATAGAAAAAAATATTTTATGTAAAAAAAAAAAGCCTAGTGTTTTCATACTGGCAGAATTTCTGCCAGCACTTAAAATGGGGGTGACCATTGGGGGGTGGGGGAGGGAAGAGAGCTATTTTAGAGTGGTCATGTAGGGATCAGGGGGTGGGAAGTTTCATGTGGGAGGGTAATATCTACACTAAATCTAAAATTAACATTACAAGCTACCTGATTAACCCCTTTACTGCTGGGAATAATAAACATGTGGTGCGCATTTGCAATTGGCGGCCTTCTAATTACCAAAAAGCAATGGCAAAGCCATATATGTCTGCTATTTCTGAACAAAGGGGGTCCCAGAGAAGCATTTACTACCATTTGTGCCATGATTGCACAAGATGTTTGTAAATAATTTCAGTGAGAAACCTAAAGTTTGTGAAAAAGTTAACGATTTTTTTTATTTGACCGCATTTGGCGGTGAAACGGTGGAATGAAATATACCATAATGTGACTAGATCAATACTTTGGGTTGTCTACTAAAAAAATATATATAGTTGTTATAGGTAAATATAAAAAAAATGTTCTATTTCTTTTGGGGAAGTTTTAGTCTGAAATGTCCGGTCTTTAAGGGGTTAAAAAGTTGATTAACCTCTATTTACATAAAATATGCTGTCTGCCCCCCCCCCCATGTTAGTTGTTCTACCTTCTTGTAACATTTTCCTCCATCACTCAATCAATTGTTAAGCAATTGCATGTGCACTACTTTTTTATTTATTTATAGACAAAATGCGAGGGGTAGGACTTATCAACGAAAACCAAGGTAAGAATAACATTTATTTTTTTGCATACAAACTCATATTTTCCCCCCAAAATAGCGGTTTACTTTGTTTTTAGTTTTAAACCGCTAAGAAATGTTTTTGTTAGTCAACATTTACCATCACTTTAATGCTAAAAAAAAAACCTGTATAAAAAACAGCATAGAAATGCATTTTGAAAAGGTCCAAGGTGATAAATATGAAATGAAGTCTTTAGAAAAAGCTAAAGAAAAAGTGTTCTTGTTGATTAAAGGGATATGAAACCAAAATGTTTTTATTTCATGATGCATACAGAGCATGCGATTTTAAGCAACTTTTCAATTTACTGCCATTATCAATTTTTCTTCGTTCTTTTGGAATCTTTATTTAAAAAGCAGTAATGTAAGCTTAGGAGCCAGGTGAAGAAAAAAGCTGATAGGGAGCAACAGTCCTGTTGCTCCGTAGTGGCTTTTTTCTCCATTTGACTTTTGCGGTTAGTCTGCTGCCTTTTGCCGGCTCCACATTTGAATATTACATTTATTAAACACAGTATTAGACTAGAAATACTATTTTGAATTTGAATGTTACATTTATAAAACACAGTATTAGACTAGAAATACTATTTTGAATTTGAATGTTACATTTGTGTTTGAATGTAGCATTCAAATTCGAATATTACATTTATTAAACACAGTTGTAAACTAGAAATACTATTTTGAAAACACATTTATAAAACACAGTATTAGACTAGAAATACTATTTTGAATTCGAATGTTACATTTGTATTTGAATGTAGCATTCAAATTCGAATATTACATTTATTAAACACAGTTGTAAACTAGAAATACTATTTCGAATTTGAATATTACATTTAACCCCTTGAGTGCTAACGACGGCTCAGAGCCGTCGCTAGCACTCAACCACCTTTTGAGCAATCTGGGGGCTCCCACCGACTCCCACCCCAGTGATTGGGCCTGTATAGTGACAGGTATCGCCGGGGGTTCCCGTTACGTGTGGTGACGTCACGCGCAATGACGTGATGACGTCACTGCACAACTTTATTTAAAATTAACATTTCAAAGTATAGGGAAAGGGGGCATGCTGCTTAGAAGTCTGTATCCCAGGCATCTAAGCAACTACAGACCCCCAAGACCCACCGTTAGAAAGGTAATCGCCTAACCAAATTTTAAAGAAAAATTTGAAAATGAAAATTCAAAAATAGAATGTTTGAATGTAATATAAACATTCAAAATTTGATTTGAACGAACAAATGTATCAAAATTCGTTTTAAATTTCGAATTTTTAGAAACATTCGCCCATCCCTAGAAGCCAGGTGCTGAACAAAAATGGGCTGGCTCCATGCGATAAGAAAAGCATATAATCTAGTATTACAAGTGAAAGTAAAAAAGGTTTTCCAGAGAATTTTAACACGGCCAGCATTCTTTTAGTTCGCCCTATACCTTAAATGAAAAGTGCAGGGTTAATGCTTGAATATATGCAAAACAAAACTAATGTATAATATATTAAAATATAAAGTATTTCACTCATTTTTATACACATTAAATGTGAAATAAAGGTTTATTATTTAAATACATTTTAACAGTGATTTAAAGGGATTTGGTGGATGACAAGGTGTTGGACTGGAAAGGGCTCAAAGGTATGAAAATGTATAAATAGAAAATACCAATTGCACTACTATATAGATAGATAGCTCAGCGTGCTAACACACTGTTGCAGAAGATCTGTGGCAACCTGAGGGTTGCAGGTTTGACCCTGGCGAGGTCCACTCGGCCTTTCATCTTTTTGAGGTCGGTAAAATGAGTACAGTTGAGTAATAATAACACCTGTTATCAGCTCCACGAATCGGTTAAGTCAGAGGTTGTGCACTATGCAAGTATCCATTATTATTATATTTTAAAATAGACTGTATCCTATATAAATAATTGCCAACCGGCTAATAAAACAAAGGGGGAAGGTGCTGTGTATTGAATATACTTAACAAGAAGAGATAAATGGAAATAGTAACCATTCGAAGAATATACTATAGCACTCAGGCAGTCTAAGGTATCAAGTAATTACTTGTCTGCAAATAAGTAGTAAACTAATGGGCCAAGAAAGAGTTCGACTAAATTAATAAAACATAACTTTTATTAGGACGTAAAAATAAAAACTGGGAAATACGATTAAAAACTACAACTAATATGGAGGACACAATAGGGAGTACAATACCGTAAAGAGTATCAATGAAGACAAATCTCCAATAGTAGGAGGAGAATGTATGGGTGTATCAGTGTTATTGCTGTAAACATAGGCTTGATCAGATACAGGGAGAGAGAGTACTAACACAAGAAGTGAATTGGAACTCAGGCTCCCATTATAAACAATCGATTTTTAAGGGAAGCATATTAAAGTATATTTCTCATATATATATAGAGTTTCACTAGTTAGCAGGATTGTCATCCAATGCTGTATACTAAATTCCCTTACAAGCTCAATACACTGTGTTTGATCAAGAGAAAATATACGTATATAGGTTATACACTCTGTGTTGGAATTAAATATTATGTAGCATGTAGCAACACATTCACTGCATATTGTCTGCTTCTAATAGCTTAAACGGTTGAGTGCCACAGTTATGATGTATCTAATTAAAGGGACATAATACTCATAAGATAAATCTCTTGAAAGTGATGTAGCACAACTATAAAAAACTAACAGGAAAATGTTACTTGAACATCTCTATGTAAAAAATTAAGATATTTTACCTCATAATTTCCTTAGGTCACCAGATAAGTGCTGTGTTAAAAGTTATACTTCAGCTGCTGTCCAGCTGCAGATAAAAAAAAAAAAAAAAAGAAAAAGCAGCCAATCAGCACCAGCAGTGCTGAGGTCATAAACTCTTTTACTGTGATCTCATGAGATTTCACTTAACTCTCATGAGATTTCATAGTAAACTTCCTTAAACTGAATAGGGAAATAACACGAGTGTTCATGAGGCTCACTCCCTTGCCTGTCCCGGGACAGACATACTGATTGGCTGCTTAAAGTCCTTTACAATGGAGTGTGAATACTTAGAACATGTTGAGGTAAAATATCTTTCTTTTTTACATAGAGATGTTCAGGTGATATTTTCTAGTCAGCTTTTTACAGCTCTGCTGCATCACTTTCAAGTGTTTCAACATTTGGGTATCATGGCCCTTTAAGTGAGATATGTCTGATAGTTAAATGGAACTCAGACTCTTTTTGAAGAATCCGATTTCAGGGAGAATAAATTAAGACAGGTGCTCATATACAAAGAGCCATATGTGTCTTAGCAGTATGCCTAGTTACCAGCAGATGCTATATGCTGCATTCTCTTAAGCCCATATATCATATTACACCATAAAGTAATGGCTGTAAATGTTACATATAATGAAACTGGGGCATTATATAAGACTATAAATTGAAAGATAAGATCAGATAGTGTACCGATTATGGTAACAATTGTTGCAACTGCTTATTTGAACCGTCTAAGAAACAGTATAGTGTCCAGCTGCGGAAGCGAATATACTTACTTGTTGTAGCTCTACCTTACATATTACTATAGATGCACAGTTGGGAAATTGAATCACAACAGACTATATACCATTGTATAGCAATCACACTTCAGCATAAGAGAGAGAGAAAAAGCAGCACTGGTATTGCTGGCAATGAGCTGTTAGTATAATACTGTTAGCTAGTGCACTGTTATTCTCTATCTAATGCCACAATGTAGTTAGAGTACTCAAATCTACGGTAATCTAAAAATAAATCATAAGATAATTAGCAGTATCCTTCTAGTTGCCCTAAAAACACAGGAGCTCCCAGACTCCTCATTAAATCCCTAACATATTTCGACACTAACCGGCTTTCTCGAAGGGTGAGCGCGCATCGCGCTGCTGGCGGGTTAATAATGCGTGTCGAAGTAGACCACGCCTCCTTGTGATGTCAGCATGATACAGAATCCATTGCGTATCGCTAGCATCCTATCACTGAATCCTCTGCTGTCCAGACATAGTAGGTGTCTTTTGCTAGTCAATTGACTTTATAAGAGACACCTTTATATATGAATAGAGTATATTGTGTATGAATATATTGGATAAACAAAAATACAAATACACTGAAGGGGAAATATTGTGTGCAACAAATGTTAGGATGACACGACTATTATCGTAATGAAATATATGTGATCTTAATGACTAATGTGATTGTGTGATTATTAAGTGATACTTATACTGTAACAGAGAGAGTGATGGCATTTTTGTATATTGTGATATATGTGTTAAAAATTATAAATATAATTTTAATGGTGAGAATGAAAAATAATTGGTGAAATGGGAAATGGGTGTAGAAGAACAGTGGAAAAACAGCAGTGTAAAGTGGTGAGATAAAAATAAGTGAAGTGAAACAACAGAAAAAAGATGTACTAAAAAATATTGATAATGACCAAAAGAGAGAAGAGCGGAAGATGGAGATGGGGAGGGAGGGGGGGGAAGGGGAGACAAAAGAGGGGGGCTGTAGATTTCTATTTGAATAGATTAGTTATGTTGATACCAAATTAAACTTTTTCCCATAGAACTCCATGTTATATTTATTTGTGTTTTAACAAGGTGTACATAAGCAAGCAGTCCAAATGTGTTAGACAAGAAATAAGCAATTATTTAGTCTTAATCAATATTAGGACAGTTACATACAATATAAAGACAGTTACTCTATTTTTTAATAATAAGATGTTCTTCATTTAAGTAGGTATTTCTTAGTTGGATATGCAGAGTTAAAAGTGATAGGTGCTTATGACTCACAAGAATGAGACAGTTATTCTGTTAGTTTAACTCATATGGATGAACCTGCTTTCCGCATGTGATAATGTTTTCTCTAGGTTACAACCTCTTATTCCTAGATTAATTTTCTGTAATCCAAAGCATTGGAGATCTGATTGTCTCGATTGGTGTACTTAGAGGAAATGTCTTGCAACGGAAGTAATTGTTTTGCCTGCCTGGGTGTCTTTTTGAGTATTTTTAATGTTTCTTAAGTTCTCTTGTAACCTGGTTTCTAGTAGTCATAACCACATAGAATTTTTCACATTTGGATTGAAGACCATAAATTACCCCTTCGGTATGGCAGTTGATGTGTGCATTGATCTTCCGTGGTTTGCCAAATCAGTTGATGATTGAATTATTTTTTTGCATTAAACTACAGGTACTACATGTCCCACATTTAAAAGACCCTTGGGTTAATTGGGTTTTCGTTTTACAGCCAGCATAATGGCTTGGGCTTACCAAGTCTTTTAGGTTATGGGCTCTTTTGTAGCCAACTAGTACCTTATAACCTAATAAAGGTAACAGTATAGGGACTGCCTTCAATATGTGCCAGTTATCTTGTAAGATCTTTACAACATCTTTAGTCTGTGGGTTGTAAGTGGTTATGAATCTCACTTAATCTGGAGCTTATGTACCTTTTTGTTTATTGAGTAGTTCTTGTCTGGGGGTTTGTCTTGCTCTGTATTCTGCCTTTTTGATAGACCTCCTGCTATATCCTTTTAACAGAAGTCTGTCTTTAAGCTCCTTTGCCCTACATTGGTAATTATCCTCCGTTGAACAAATTCTTCTCATTCTCAGAAATTCTCCTATAGGCAATGATTTCTCTGTATTTGGAGCATGTGCACTTGTGCTGTGTAAAATGCTATTTGTTGCCGTGGATTTTCTATACACATCAGTGGTGATTGTACCATCAGGTTTTTTGTTGATTTGGAGATCTAAGAAGGTTATTTCAGTTTGACTTGCTTCATATGTGAGTTTGATATTCAAGTCATTCTTATTCAGACTCTTCAGGAATAGATCTAATTCATCCTTTGTCCTTTCCCAGAGGAACAGCACGTCATCTATGTAACGTATCCACATGGGTATGAGTGGCATATGATGTGAGTTGTGAAAATAGGTTGGCGTATGTTGGGGCACAGGCAGTACCCATTGCCATCCCTTTAGTTTGTAAGTAAAACCCAAGAACAATGGTAAAAAAGTTATGCTGTAACACAAAGTTTACGGGGCATATTTATCAAGCTCCATACGGAGCTTGATGCCCTGTGTTTCTAGCGAGCCTTCAGGCTCGCAAGCAGCGCTCCATAACCTGTCCGCCTGCTCTGAGGCCGTGGATAGAAATCACCAGAAATCAACCCGATTGAATACGATCAGGTTGATTGACACCCTCTGCTAGCAGCTGATTGGCCGTGAATCTACAAGTGCGATGATAAATGCCGAGAGCGTATGCTGTTGGCATTTATCAACGTGCAGCGGACATGATCCACTATATCGGATCATGTCCACTCGTACAATCATAAATATGCCCCTGAGAGTCTAAGGATGAAGTCATCATGGGAAGTATCTTCGTTTGATCCCATTTTTAGAAAGCTACTTACTGCTTTGAGTCCTAGATCGTGATTTATACTTGTGTATAGGGACTCAACGTCTGCAGTTACTAGACAGGTTGTAGTATTTACATGAATGTTTTCAAGCTGTTTTAGTACATCCAGCGTATCTTTAACATATGAGGATAGTTGTGATAGATATTCTCTTAACCTATAATCCACTTATTGGCTGGCTTTCTCTGTTAGGCAATTTATGCCCGAGACAATTGGGCAATCATGTGGGTGGTATTGGTTCTTATGGACTTTAGGGATCAAATAAAACTTAGTAGTTGGATTCGGTACTTTAAGGAATTGATACTCTTTGTATTTCTGTATGAATTGTTGTGAAGGATTGTAACTCAATTTTTTGTGTGAAAATGTTTGTAGATATATATGTAAATATATGTGTGCATGTGAATATGTGTATGTATGCATGTGTGAAGTGTTTTACACATATATTTCAATTCAAAATCATTGTTTAAAAGTTAGTGAAGAACTCCACTATTTGACCTTGGACTTAGGGCTTCTTCGGTTTAGCATACCTTCAGCTTAGCACTTGAATGATGCCAGTCCTGAGTTTTTCAGCATAACCACACTATCTAACATCCAGATGTTGGGGCACCATAAACGTGCTTGAGTGCTAATATATTACTTTCAACTTAATATGAGCTCAAAAATAAATTCACTATTAATTTAACATGAGTGGTGTTAGTGCACAATAGCGCTAATATTTTTGCTCTACACTTGTAGTAAGTCCAACTAAGGAGCTACAATGAATTTCTGTTCCTAAGTATGTAGCAACAAGCCACTGGCTATGCCCTACTTGTGAACAGCTTGAGAGTGCACCTAGTTTAACTATGCATTTAACCCATTTATTGTTACATATAGGCATTTGTGTAATAATAGAATGCTCTAGTAAACACTCAGCATTTTATTATTACAACAGAATGGGCATATAAATATAAACTTAAACCATGGTTTCATCAGTTAATTTTTGTCCCTCATTTACATACAGTATTTGACCAATAATAACAGGCATTGAAACATAAAAAGAAGACATGGGGCCAAATAAGTATCCAAAATGTTGTATAATGGAAATGTATCCTAGGCCACATACCTTTATACTTTCATTAATCCTTTGTACCAGCCAGTTAAAGAGACGGTCATACAGGTTCTTAGCCAGAGCATCACGAGCATAAGCCGCCTGAAATTCAAAATTAATACTTTGAGTAAAGTGCATCCTATGGTATCTATATATAGAATAATGAGGTTGCTAGTACTAAAGGTATTGTTAACACATTATATAGAAAAACATAAATTATGACTTATCAGATAATTTCCTTTCCTTCGATACAGGGAGAGTCTACAGCTGCATTCATTACTTATGGGAATACAGAACCTGGACACCAGGAGGAGGCAAAGACACCCCAGCCAAAGGCTTAAATAATCCTCCCACTTCCCTCATCCCCCAGTCATTCTGCTGAGGAACAAGGAACAGTAGAAGAAATACCATGGTGAAAAAGGTGCCATAAGAAAAACAACTTAAATTTAGGGCCGCCCACCGGAAAGCACGGACAGGAGCTGTGGACTCTCCCTGTATCGAAGGAAAGGAAATTATCTGGTAAGTCATAATTTATGTTTTCCTTCTAAATAAAGGGAGAGTCCACAGCTGCATTCATTACTTGTGGGAAATTTATACCCAAGCTACAGAGGACACTGAATATTAATGGGAGGGTACACATAAAAGGCGGCTCAACCTCAGGGCACCACAGCCTGCAAGAAAACTAAACTCCCGAAGGCTTCCTTGATAGAAGCAAAAAAAATAAAAAGAATAAGAATGATAGGAGGACCAAGCAGCCGCCCAAAAAACAGAACCATATGATCTCATGTCAGAGACCAAAAAAATGTCACTGCACTTGAACTGAGCCATAAACCTCTGAGGTGGCTCATGTCCCGCTGTCTCCTAGAACCAGTGAAAAACACTCCTCCACCAACAAGGAGGAAGTTGATCAGTTTCCAAAACCCTGCACTCCCCAGATATGAATAACATAAAGGAAAGAACTGTCTATTCTGTTTAAGTCTGACAGAAACTCAAGGTAAGATTCCCCAAAAAAGGAAGAACCTCTTCCCCTTTGGACAAGAAATACAACAATCTTAGGGAGAAAAAACTCGGATAGCCTTATTAGAAGAGCAACCACAATAAGGAAGAACGTATTGCAAATTGCAACACAGGAACTCTGACACGTAGAAAAACAATCTACAGATTAAATAGGTCCTTGAATAAGAATTCAAAGACCACCTCCTGTACAGGTACAAAGGTAACCCGATGCAACTCCTGAAGGATAAATCTAACCCCAACAGGAGCAAGGAATTGACTTGCCAGCCCTGCCGCAGGCAGTGCCCTAGCAAAAACAACGGAACACCTGGAAGTTCAATGAACCTCTGAAACTGGAGCACAAACAGATAGAAAAAACTGCTTGCAAAAAAACCATACCAGAGAAAGGAACCACAGCTGGTATCCATCTGCAACCTTCCATTGACAGGCAGCTAAGCTAACCAATAGGCTAACTTTGCAGGCTGCCCTTCGAACAAGAACTAGCTAGACAAGCCCTTCACCAGCTCATTCTAGAGGGGAAGAGGAATACTCCAGGATCCAGAAGAGAGTCAGGACTAGCTAGCTCCTCCCGACAAAAAGAGAGGGAGTCCTCCGCGCCTAAAATAGGAGACGAGGAACCAGGTAAGAGCTAAAGGAAAGGACCAAAACCCTTCAGAAAAAAACCTTCTCTCGGCTAGGTTCAAGTGACCCCTCACAAATTGCCCTGGAAGAAAAGATCCCAAGATGCAAAGAGACACTGACCCGGAAGATCCCTGCAACAAGGGAACTCTCATGGAAGCAAAGCCTCTAACCCGTGATTACGAACTTGCAGGCAAAAATGGAGCAACAATCTCACAGACGCCCACTCCAGATAGGATCGAGCTATCCTCGAAAAAGAGTGACATGGCCAAAACGAAGAAGGTTAAAATAAACCTCCACAAAATTAAGAAAACTGCCACAGCAGGTTTTAAACCCCAAGCCTACATCTTGCTAGGCTGGGAACTAATCCCTTAGGCCACTTAGTCCTGCGGACCTCAGCTGAGAAACTCGATCTGCTTTCATCAGATACACATTCGAAAACCTCTGGATAATCAGATTAAAAGGATGATTGTAAGGAACATCCATTCTGGAAGAGCACGCTCAGAGAATGGATTGCTGCCAAGAGCCATAGTGGGCCTCTGCCCACCACCAAATTCAAGACCCTCCCGTCTACACAGGAGGAACTCACTAATTTAGAAATACTCCACTCACCAAGAGGTCCCGACTGGCATGGACCCAGAAGACCAGACCTCAGAGCAAAATGCTCGACTGAAAAAAACCCAAGGATAATTAGAAAGAAAATTTTGATCCACATACCCTAGAAAACACTGTCACCCTGCTGACAGGGAAGAGACCAAGACAAAACTGCTCCGGGGAACTAGGATAAAAATCTCCAACACCGGGAGATCTGGACCGAACACTTGAGAACGATTCCCCAACCGGTAATCCAAAAAGACTGGTAAGACAGAGTCAAAAACTCAATGCTATGTCAAAGACTCAGCCTGGGCTAAATCCATTACCCTCCACCACCGCGCCAATGATGGCCTGAAGGTAAATTGGGGGCAGAACCCGATTAAGTAATTCTAACTTCATAAGCTCTAAGGCAAAGAGCCTTCCTGTCTGAAAGACCAAGCCGCATCCAAAGGATCCAACCTTGTGCCAACACCAGAACTCAGGTCTAGGTCCACCTCTGAGGATGGAACCGGTAGGAAGCAAATCCCAAAAGGTCTACTAGCAGACGCTGGAAAAAAACAGAACCGCCAAGACTCGACATTGTCGATGACATTGCGCAATCTAGAGCATGCGCAGTGAGAAATTTCTGCGACATATTCAAACCGCGGTTGTCATACAGGATTGGATATTAGCAACACTGTGTGGGTTCGGAAAAATTTATTTTTAATAACGGCAATTACAGCAGTCATGTAAATATTTAGTAATGACATCTAATTGAAAATGTGCTTGTTTAAGATAGTTAAAATTTTAACAGCGTAGTTTATATTAGCTTACAGTGGTCCTTAAACAAGATATATCGAGATATTAACCCTTGATTCCATAAAGATAAAGGAGTCCCACTGAGACCCTGTCTTCTATCATTAACATGTGTGTAAAAAATTAAATGATCTTACCGGAATCCATTCCATGGAACAGCAACATGGTTCTTCAAGTTTGACAGATAGTAGCAGCGCCTCTGACATGGACTTGAGTGAAGAAAGCAGGCAGCGAAACTCGTCAACACTGATTGCTTATAGGAGCTGTTAATATGAGTCTGGATGGTTTCACAGAAAGACTCTCCCTGCATCTCCAGACTCTAACTTTTATCAATGCTCTCACTGAGAGGCTGACAAGACTACTTAAAACTCCAGTTCCATCCCGAAGGGCTGATACCCTTCCTAAGGAACTACTCCGGAAAAGTACACTTCTCTGCCAATCTCCTGTGACGAAAGGCAAAGAATGACGGGGGGATGAGGGAAGTGGGGGAGGTATTTAAGCCTTTGGCTGGGTTGTCTTTGCTTCCTCCTGGTGGCCAGGTTCTGTATTCCCACAAGTAATGAATGCAGATGTGGACTCTCCCTATATTTAGAAGGAAATGCTCATTAAAGACAGGCATTTATAAAAAATAGTACCTTTTGTTTTTTTTCCTATTTTGTGAGCATCATGGTATAATTTCAGATTATGGTAAATATGACTTAAATCACCTTTAAATAAGAATGTGGGAATTAAACTTCTCATATATGGTGTGTTTTATAGATTACTTTCTTTTTGGGTCATACCTGGGAAGCATTCAATGAAGTCACCACTTTTTCCTGTTTAGCCTCTACCGTACGTATACTGAATGCATTTTCCAGCACTGTAGAGTCCAGACCAATCAAAGCTCCAATCTCCTTAATACCTTTAGGAATTAAGCAAATTAATTTCTAAATTAGACTAATTATTAGGTGTTTAAAATATATTTATTTTTTATTTTTTTTAAAATAATTTTTATTGAGGTTAACAGACATAAATAACATTTTGGTTTGCACAATACAGTGTGTTGATCCAATAAGACAAAGCAAAAGGTCATAGCATTATCATAGATAGTGGCATTTCAACTTATAGGTCTGGTCATCATATCTATGCAGATCCACACATTAATTTCAACTAGTCACGCCTGGACCTTCGGAGTGACACATCATTTAGCAAGAGATGTGGTCCGCGGACTATATTACTGCCATGAATCTATGCATATATCTATACACTAAGGCATACCATAACTAGCACGATAAAACTATAAGATGTAGTGCCTTATAGAACTCAATAGCAGAGGACCTACAGTTGTGCAAACAACATAACAAACCTCCTTTTTCATTTACAAAATATAGTAAAGAACCCCCCAAGATATTAAAAACTAAATGTAAATAAGAAACACCCCAACTAAAAAGTAATGACCAATCTTGGGCCACTGATGTCACATAGGCATGAAGGGTGAAAATTGGGGGGAAATGTTAATAAGTCATATACTTAACATACTATTAACAACTGTACCTACAAAGTTACAGAACATCTAGTTTGCTCCCCCAAACTTTAAAAAAAAAAAAAAAAACATACAATTCCGGCAATTGTACAAAAAATATAGCATCATTGGTTTCAACAAGCAAATACATCTGTCACAGTACAGCAATAAGCTACTCATCTAGATTTTTTGGGGAGCAAACCCTTACATATATGTAAATACAGTGGTACATCAATATACATAGACACCATTGGTTTCAGAAAACATGTTAATCTGTCAAAGTACAATAGTGAAACTACAGAATACCCCTCAAATCTATTATGCAAGTCATGAGAGAATATTAATAAACCCCTTGCAAATAAGGATAATGGGACTACCTATGTGGAAAACATGTATTTTTGGGCCCTTTCCAGGGGTACATAACAGAATAAGTATGTGAAACATATAAACATGTGTCCTAATGTATCTAAGGAAATATAATAGCGGCTGAACCACAGGAGGATATTTAGCTATAGGAGTCCCATGTGCTTAACTAGTGCGGGTTCCCAGACCCAAATCCCCAATCTTGATAGGCAAAAAATACCCAGTGTATGTTGTGATGGGGTTTATATATGGGGGGGAGTAAGCATCTATTTAACAGAATAGCATACAAACATTACCCTGCACGTTATGGGAACCATACATATCTGGTGAACCTCATTCACTTCTTTTGTAAATAAAATGGGGGAAGTCTCTTCCCTACATTTAATTTCACATAATAAACAAATGAACATTTTAAACAGAGCTATACAAGATATTCGTATTTTATATAGGAAACTATATGGGCATGCTCACACTTTTATATATACACTTATATAGTATGATTTCCGGAGACACGTAAATTAAGCATAATATATCAATCAAAAGGATAGTTACAGTCAAACTGGTACAAGCTGCAGGAGTCCAGTAACATAAATTAGAGCGTGGTGGGCCTCATTTTCAAACCTCACAGTAATCATTAAAGCGTTCAAGTCCTAGACTCCAGGGGGTATACCGTGCAAAAGCCGGTTACGCACAAATATATTATCAGAGGGAGATAGAAGTTCCAGTACAGCACTAAGGTAGAACACCACATATGTCCCATACAGCCATTACTCCCTTGCTATCAGTCCCTGCATGAAGTTATAGGCATATCCACCATGTCAGGTATCATTGAGGAGCCTTCCACAGAGTCTAATAAACCTGGCAGCTGCCGTCGGGCCACAGTCATATTGTCCTTGTTATAAGTTCCTACCCGACTCCAGCCCTCGCAACCATCATCTCTCTCTCTCATCTAGCTCAGGGCATCGGGAATCAAAGAGGTGAGCAAGCAATCGGGAGACCGCCTCGCTCCTCTCCAAAGTAAGTAGTAGGTTTTGCTGCCGCTGCGCCCAGCCACCAAGCAGTCTCGGCATGACACACCGGAGCTGGTCGCCCGGCCACAAAAGCTGTAAATTGTATCTTGGTAGTAGGTAGAGGACATTCCGCCCCACACTCTCCTAAGTCTAGGCGACGGGGCACATCTTGAGACATGTTTTGCAGCGCTTCTGTGCTCTCCTCCTTGATCTCAGACATCTCAAGGTCTGAACACCATATGGCTGATGTGTGATCTGTAGTCTCCCAATTATCGCCATGTTGCGCAGTAGAAATAGTTGCAATGCGATCAATCCTCTTGCATATCTGCCTTTCTCTGTCTTTCAGTAAAGCCTCTATTAGGGTAAGTATCTCCTCCATAATGCAAAAAAAATTATTAAGAGAATGTCTTATATTCTCTCTGTACCTGGTGTCCCAGGGGGGGTGTTGAGTACCTTCTCTAGGAGAGTCACCAAGGTTCTCAATGGTCCAGTCTGAAAGACTTGCAGCATAAAAGTACAAATATAAGTCCCATTCGATCTAATAAACTCTCCTCCGTAAGTAATTCAGTGGTGGATGGCTTACACAAATCTTGATTACACAACGGAATGTAAAGCTTTAAGCAGAGTCTTCAGTTTTGCGACCATCTTGGGCCAGAGCCCGGACACGCCCCTAAATATAATATTTTATTGAGAGCCCTGCACAATGTTAACCTTTTATGTTATTTTACATTATATTCTATTGATTCTGTTGACATCATCATCATTGTTGCAGCCATTTGTGGATACACAGCTTCTAAAGGCAGAAACTAAAGCCCCTTTATTAAATTATAAAATAAAGCAATTTAATAAAACGCTAATGATGGATGATAGAATAATAGGAGAGAAGATCTTCTGATAGACTCATAAAAGGATCATTACACACTTACTTTTTGTATCTGGGATGTAGCAGGAGTCCATACCATTGGCCTGGAACTGGCCTTTTATCTCAATTGTCCCCAACTTCAGAACAACAGCAACAATCTCAAAAACTGAATTGACCTCTGCATCTGTGAAACCTATAATTTTCATGGCATTCTGTAAAGATAAATTAAATGTTATGCATAGAAATCACCTTAGTTTAAAAAAAATATAAAACTAATTTTGAAAAAATTTACTGTTTTCTGTTCACGTTGAAAAAACATGATGTAGTGGGTTTAAAGCATTTGGAATTTAGAAGTATTCAGTTGTGTCGATTGTGTGACACTTAGAGGTCAATTTATCAAGCTGCGGCGGACAGGGGCACATATATGAGCCCTTGTCCACTGCAGCTCACCTCTGGCGGGCTGAATTCCCCTGGTGGAATTCAGCATTGCATATGAGTGCTCTTTTGGGCTTGCGTGCAATCCCACCCCCTGCCCGCGCACAGCCAATCACGCATGGGCAGGAGCTGTCAATCTCCCCGGCTGGAAAAGACCGGGGAGATTGACAGCTCAATCTCCCCGGCTGAAATTCGACACCTCTTAGGGTAGGGAAGCAGTGGTCTGATGACCGCTGCTTGTTAAATACAGCATGCAGGTTCTCTTGTTAGAACCTGCCATCGTAGGCAGGCAAAAGCCTGCTAAAGAGGCTGATAAATCGACCCCTTATTTGTCCTGTACTGGTTGTTGTCTGACTTTCATAATTCCGCTCTGTGTCTAGGTAATGTGTCATCCTGCACTGTGTATTACACAACCCTCTCTGTCACCCCTCTCTCTGTTTTGTGTGTCCCTCCTCTGTTAACTTGCTCTGTGTGTTGTTTGACCACTTTCTGTATAGAATTGTTACAAATATTCTTGCAGACACTGCAACCATATACTGCTCAAGGCACATGCATGCTCTGAAGCCTACCTAGGTATTATCTCAGGCCTCCCTATCCAGTCTAGTTCATAGATCATCAACAATTTCTCTTACAAGAAGATATGTTTCTTTCCATTAAAAGATCTTTAATACACTTTTGTTTCATCTTCTTAACAAGAACTAATTGTACATGCAATTCCTAAATGTTAGACAGCTAATAGAATAAATATTCATAAACCTTATGCAGAGGTCAACTAAGCCCAGGACTATTGCAGAACAATGTATATAGCAGCCTACTGCTGAGATTTGTAGAACAGGTTCTTTCCGTATTTGTTTGAATATCCTATAATGTCTAATAAAGTATATTTTATCTCTACAAAATACTAATCTACAAGTATCTTTATTGGACCAAGAGAATCATAAGATCTGAATATGTCACTGGAATCCATACAATAATGTTAGCTATTTCTTACCCCAATTTCAGTATTTATTGGAAATATGAATAATCACAATACTATTCAACAAAGAAAAGATTTATTATTATTGATACAATTATTTGTATAGTGCTTCAAAGTTCTGTGGAGCTGATTACTAAAATGATCACAAAATGACAGACTATCACAAGCAACTAAACTAACCCTTGGTGTGGGATATTATATGTTTCAGCACCTACAATAGCTACTAATGTGCCTCAGGTATCATCATACCTTAACAATCACAAAATTTTCTGCATCTCCCATTCCATTCAGGCTGCTGTTGTCTCTATTCAGGTAGCTGTATTTGCTACAGTCAGGAAAAAGCTTCAGTTTTCCTGCAGAAGGAAAGATTGTTGTGTGAATCACAATTAATAATGGCAGAGGTTTCCCAACTTTACAGCTTCTTGCAGGTCCAATGACATCTATGGCCTAAAGTATAGGCAACCAGGTATTATAGGGAAGTAAACACTTTGACACTGTAATATCACGTTTAATTTGATTGCAAGTTAGAATTAACTGTTTTATAGAGGGTTTGTTATATTTTCTATTTGTTTCTGTTTTAATTAGTTTGTTTTGTAATAATTTGAGTGTTTTTGTGATACCTGTATCCTTTACAGTGAAACTCGTGCTATGCAATTAGAAGTGAGAGTTTGGAATAAAATGCAGCTTCTTTAACCCCTTAATGACCACAATGTACCCTGTATGTCACTGGTCGTTAAGGGGTTTTCCAGGACATAATAGCACAAGTCTAGCAAGAACACGCTATTCATGCCCTCCCTCCAGAAGGCTTTATGGAATAAAGCAGTCTCAACGCTGGCGGCAAGACCGCGCTATAAAACAATCAAGTCCCAAAAAAAGGCCAGCGACATACAGGGTACGTCACTGGTCCTTAAGGGGTTAATTACAATAGAGCAGAACTCACTGTAAGGGGCACTTACAAATGTTTATGAATTCCTCAATTTCACCTAGATTACAAGTTTTGCGCTATGGAGGGTTTCAAAATGAACGCAAAAAAAGTTGCGTTATTTCACCCTGCGCTGCCATTACAAGTTTCTGAAAAGCCGCCTTGTGCGTGCAATATGGTAGCGATGAGCTCCATACCGCACAAAATCCAAGGGATGCTTTGACGTGCTCGTGCATGCTTTCCCCATAGACATTAATGGGGAGAAGGTGTTAGAAAAAAACACCTGAAGCGCGGAATGGCGATCTCTGTAACGCAATACCATTGATGTCTAAGGGGAAAAAAGTTACGTTTTAACCTAACACCCTCAAGTCTAAACACCCCTAATCTGCTACCCCGACATAGCCGCCACCTAAATAAAGTTATTAACCCCTAATCTGCTGCTTCCGACATCGCAGCCACTAATAAAAGTCATTAACCCCTAATCTGCTGCCCCGACATTACCGCCACCTAAAAAAAGTTATTAACCCCTAATCTGCTGCTCCCGACATTGCTGCCAGTAATAAAAGTTATTAACCCCTATTCCCCACACCCCAACATCACCGACACTATAATAAAGCTATTAACCCCTATTCCACCGCTACCTGACATTGCCACCACTAAATAAAGTTATTAACCCCTAAACTTCTGGCCTCCCACATCACCACCACTAAATAAACGCTTATAACCCCTAAACCGCCAGCCCCCACATTGAAAAAAAAAATTAAACTATTAACCCCTAAACCTTACAACCCCCTAACTTTAAATTAAAATTACATATCCTTATCTTAAAATAAATAAAAACTTACCTGTGAAATTAAAAAAAACTTAAAGGGACAGTAAACCTAAAAATATACATAGTGCAGAATTATATAACATTATTTTAGTGCTATAGTTATAAAAGCCTTTTTTCCCTTTTAATATTTTAAAAATATGCCGCTTTTACAGACCCGCTCTCTGCTCTCTGCTGAGCGGGTCTGGTTTTTTAACTCAGCGCATCGGGCCAGCTGTATAGTTACAGCCCGGCCCGACCGCGACATAAGACTAAGTGCAGCTCGCTCCTGCTCTGTCCGACAGCAGGAGCGAGCTTCACTTAATGTTATGGCGCGGTCGGGCCGGGCTGTGACTATACAGCTGGCCCGATGCAATGAGTAAAAAAAACAGACCCGCTCAACAGAGAGCGGGTCTGTAAAAGCGGCATATTTTTAAAATATTAAAAGGGAAAAAAGGCTTTTATAACTATAGCACTAAAATAATGTTATATAATTCTGCACTATGTGCAGAATTATATAACATTATTTTTAGGTTTACTGACACTTTAAGTTTAAGCTAACAATTAACCTAACATAACTATTATACTAAATTTAAAATAACTACCAATTAAATAAACTAAATTACACATTAAAAAAAAACTAACACTACTAAAAAAAAAATCTAAAATTACAAAAAATAACAAACGAAATTATTCAAAATAAAAACAATTACACCTAATTTAATAGCCCTATAAAAATAAAAAAGCCCCCAAAATAAAAAAAACCCTAGCCTACAATAAACTACCAATAGCCCTTAAAAGGGCCTTTTGTAGGTCATTGCTCTAAAGAAATCAGTTCTTTTCTCTGTAAAACAAAATACAAAGACCCCCCAGCAGCTAGTCTTCATTCATCCAGGTGGCGTCTTCTATCTTCATCCAGGCAGCATCTTCTATCTTCATCCCGGCGGCGTCTTCTATCTTCATCCCGGCGGCGCGGAGCGGTTCCATCCTTCAAGACATCGGTCGCTGAGCGTCCTCTTCATACGGTCGCTGCCGTACACTGAATCTTCAATGCAAGGGAGCCTATTCAAAATGGCTTCCCTTGCATTCCTATTGGCTGATTTGATTTTTGAAATTCAAATCAGCCAATAGGATGTGAGCTACTGAAATCCTATTGGCTGTTCAAATCAGCCAATAGAATGAGAGATACTGAAATTATATTGGCTGATTTGAATAGCCAATAGAATTTCAGTAGCTCTCATACTATTTTTTTGAGTGCAGGATTGACGTTGCGTTACAGGATAAAATGCTTGCAGTACAGCTATACCGACAAGACTCGTAATGGTTGCATTACTGTTTTTACTCTGAAATGGACATTTTTTCAGCTTTAAAACCGTAATGCAAAACTTGTAATCTAGGTGCCTTTGAGTTATGAAGTTAAGGTGACTTATTCAACAACATATTAGTTTCACAAATGGGTTTATAATTATAATGTCCGTTTTTGTGGATAGAAAGCAGAACCATTAAAGTACATCACCATTCATGTCTCTTAGTTCTTCAGCTTAAAGACACAGTAAAGTCAAAATAAAACTTTCATGAATCAGAGCATGTCATTTTAAACAACTTTTCAATTTACTTCTTTAATCGAATTTGCTTCATTCTTTTCATCATCCAATAGAATGAGAGCTGCTTAAATCCTATTGGCTGATTTAAACAGCCAATAGGATTTTAGCAGCTCTAATTCCTACTGGCTGATTCAAATTTTTCAACCAATAGGGATGCAAGGGACGCCATTTTGCATTGAAGATTCAGTGTACGGAGGCGACCGTATGAAGAGGATGCTCCACGCCGGATGTCTTCAGGATGGACCCGCTCCGCACCGCCGGGATTAAGATAGAAGATGCCGCCTGGATGAAGATAGAAGAGGCCGTCTGGATGAAGATTTCTTGACGCCTGGATGAGGACTTCGCTGCAGGGATGAAGATAGAAGAAGCCGCCAGGATGAGGGCTTCGCCGTCTGGATGAAGATCGTTCAAGCGGGACTTCAAAAACTTGTAAGTGGATCGTCAGGGGTTAGTGTTAGGTTTTTTAAGGGTTTTTGGGGTGTGTTTTTTTTTAGGTTTGGGCAGCAAAAGAGCTAAATGCCGTTTTTAGGGCAATGCCCATACAAATGCCCTTTTCAGGGCAATGGGCAGATTCGTTTTTTTTAGAATTAGGTTTTTTATTTTGGGGGGTTGGTTGGGTGGTGGGTTTTACTATTGGGGGGTCTTTGTGGGGGGGTTTTCAGGTAAAAGAGCTGTTTAACTTAGGGCAATGCCCTACAATAGGCCCTTTTAAGGGCTATTGGTAGTTTATTGTAGGCTAGGGTTTTTTTATTTTGGGTGGGCTTTTTTATTTTTATAGGGCTATTAGATTAGGTGTAATTCTTTTTTATTTTTGATAATTTCGTTTGTTATTTTTCATAATTTAGTGTTTGTTATTTTTTGTAATTTAGTATTTTTTATTTTTTGTAATGAGATACTTTTTAATTTTTATAGTAGGGTTAGGATTTTGTTAATGTGCATTTTAGTTTTAATTAATTGGTAGTTAGTTTAATTTTAGTTTAATAATTATATTAGTTTAATTGTTAGTTTTTTTGTAATTTGACAGGTAAATTTTAATTTAAGATAGGGAAATTGTAATTTTAATATAAAGAAAGGGGGCGTTAGGTTTAGGAGTTACTAGTTTAAATTAGTTTATTGCGATGTGGGGGTACTTTTGGTTTAGAGGTTAATAGTTTAATTTAGTATATTTAGTTGTGGGGGACTTGCAGTTTAGGGGTTAATAGGTTTATTATAGTGGCAGCGGAGTAGGGCTTAAAAAACTTTAGTGCAGTGGGGGCGATGTGGGCGTAAGGCTGATTAGCAGTTAATAATATTTAAATAGTGTTTGTGATGCGGGAGGGCGGCGATTTAGAGGTTAATAACTTTATTATAGTGGTGACGATGTCGGGGAGTTGCTGAATAGGGGTTAATAAATTTAATTTTTGGCGGCCATATCAGGAGCGGCAGATTAGGTTAATAACTTTAAAATAGTGTTTGCGATGCGGGAGTGCCTTGGTTTAGGGGTTAATAGGCAGTTTATGGGCGTTTAGTTTGCTTTGTAACACATTAGTTACGAGTTTTATGTAACAGTTTTGTTGCGTAAAACTCATAACTACTAGCTTGCGAAACTGATCTTGTCGGTATAGGCTGCAACACAACGCTTTTTAGTCTCACCACAAAACTCGTAATGGCAGCGATATGGAAATGCCATGAAAATCGTAATTTTTACGTGTGCGGGACTGACGTTGCGTTACAGGCTAAAAGGCTTGCGGTACAGCTATACTGACAAGACTTGTAATGGCTGTGCTGCTGTTTTAACGCTGAAATTACCATTTTTTCAGCGTTAAAACACGAACGCACAACTTGTTATCTAGCTGTGTGTCATACTGTAAATTAAGGATGGCCAAATGAAAAAAAATAACTATGAATATCTGCTATAGTTTTTGTGCCCCCATGAGCAAGAGCAAATAAATATATATATTTTGGGGGCCACTGGTGAGTGACCAAACAAGGTGGCCAAAACTCCCAAGAGCACTCAGGGGCGAGATATTCTATTTTGTCTCTTTGGTGCAGCAAGACCTTTGAAAACAATTTAGAAATACAAATTTTATCTTGAGAAATGTTTATGTTGCTATGTAGTGGGTTTTTTATGTGAAACAGAGACTGCTACATTACAATAAAAGGTCTAAAAAAAATCCCAAAGATTTTGTGTGATTTCTTCCCATGCAGGAGAGGTTGTCAATACCAGGCCCTGAGGGAGTAACAGTAGATATAGTTTAACTTGCAAACTTTGCTAAATATGTCTCTGTGTAACTGGACATTTTTATGAAATATATTATTATTTGTGTGTTTAATAGCCACAAATGTATATGTGGCCCTTTAAAAATTATGCTCAGTGGCCCCATGTGTTAGGAAATTGGCCATCAATGCTTTAAATCAAAATAAAGTCTGTTTATATCTAAAAGCAATGATACTTTTATTAGATTAAAAAAGAAAAATCTATTTTGTTGGTATTCAATTGCTGTCAATTCAACTATTTATATTACCTATTTTGTGTAAATTATCTACTTAATACAGACACTCAATTTTATCATTCTTCTGTACAGCTCATCCTTACCAACTCCCCAATTATGAACAGTTTCCCATTAAAGTAAATATTTATTGGTCAACAAATGAATATGTAGAATGAAAAGGTGAACTAATAGTATAACAGAGTTTTACTTTGTTTTATGCCTGGTATATGTGTGAGTACGGATACTTACCTAGCAGGTCATTGCCACCTCCTGCAAGCAGCTGGTAAAATATGTGAAAACTCCTTTCTCCTTTCACATGTTTCACCACCCGGGACTTTTCCAACAGATCTACAGAGAGAGATAAAGAAAATGAATATTTGTACTCTCCCAACAAAAGCTTTCCTTTAGCATCTCAACACAATCTCAACACAATACATAAAAAAGTTTAATATTAAACCTTCACATTAATTGTTTCCTTTTAAGATCCTGGGCCACTATTTTTTGTCACTTACCTCTGAGAATCAATCTCTCCTCACATTCAGCTGGGTGTAAAAACTTACACCATCCTGACTCTTATAATTCTATTTACAGTATATAATATAGCACAGGTATAATTCTATTTATATAATGAAGCACAGGTATAATTCTATTTATATAATGTAGCACATGTATAATTCTGTTTATAAAATGTAGCACAGGTATAATTATATTTATATAATGTAGCACAGGTAAAATTATATTCATATAATGTTGCACAGGTATAATTCTATTTATATAATGTAGCACAGGTATAATTCTATTTATATAATGTAGCACATGTATAATTCTGTTTATAAAATGTAGCACAGGTATAATTATATTTATATAATGTAGCACAGGTAAAATTATATTCATATAATGTTGCACAGGTATAATTATATTTATATAATGTAGCACAGGTATAATTATATTTATATAATGTAGCACATGTATAATTCTGTTTATAAAATGTAGCACAGGTATAATTATATTTATATAATGTAGCACAGGTAAAATTATATTCATATAATGTAGCACAGGTATAATTCTGTTTATATAATGTAGCACAGGTATAATTCTGTTTATATAATGTAGCACAGGTATAATTATATTTATATAATGTAGCACAGGTATAATTATATTTATATAATGCAGCACAGGCAGGGCCGCCATCAGGGGGTGACAGGGGTGACTCCTGTCAGGGGCCCAATGGGCTAGGGGGGCCCCATGAGGCAAGAACTAAAAAAAAATATATATATATATTTTTTTTTAATTTTGGCAGCCACCAGTGGGTACTACAGCAGAGTGCTAATTGAGCATGGGAAATGTTATTACAAGGAGTAAAGTATTAGCATTTGAGAGGATTTCTGAGTTTGCACTAAACCACTATCCACAGTGTGAGACAGGAATTGGCACTTTGTTTGTAGAGTGTGTGCCTGAGTCAGACGGCTGATCACTTTCATTTGCAGAGGAGGTAGGAATTACTTAGCAAATGTTTTTTATTTCTTTGTGCAATTTAGGATTGTAACTTCAGTGTGGTAGTAGTTGTATGATGGGGCCAGGGGTCCATAAAAACACATTTTTTTAGCAGCAGTGTATTTATGATTATTTGACAATGCTGTAGAAATTCTATATTTAAAAGCATGCATAAATGTTTCCTCCTCAATACACAAATGATATATATTACATTCCAGTTTACTGCCCCTTTATGCAAGGACTTTCAAGATATACCAGTGGGTACTACAGCAGAGTGCTAATTGAGCATGGGAAATGTTATTACAAGGAGTAAAGTATTAGCATTTGAGAGGATTTCTGAGTGTGCACTAAACCACTATCCACAGTGTGAGACAGACTTGGCACTTTGTTTGTAGAGTGTGTGCCTGAGTCTGGCGGCTGATCACTTTCATTTGCAGAAGAGGTATGAATTACTTAGCAAATGTTTTTTATTTCTTTGTGCAATTTAGGATTGTAACTTCAGTGTGGTAGTAGTTGTATGATGGGGCCAGGGGTCCATAAAAACACATTTTTTTTTAGCAGCAGTGTATTTATGATTATTTGACAATGCTGTAGAAATTCTATATTTAAAACCATGCATAAATGTTTCCTCCTCAATACACAAATTATATATATTACATTCCAGTTTACTGCCCCTTTATGCAAGGACTTTCAAGATACAAGGAGGCATTTTTTCTAAGATTTTTACATCTGCATAACATGTTATACTCTCAGACTAAGATTGCTCAGTGTTGGAAATGAGATAGGTTAACTTAAAACTGTTCAGTTTACTCTACAGCTGACTTAATTTTGAAATGCATACCAACAAGCTTAAATCCTGCATTTAACCAGATCTAATGGTATGAGTACCACAGCTTATGGTTCCACCAAGACCATATAGAGTACAGCATTTTCAAAATACACAAGTACAGCTGACAGATGGGAACATTTGTACACTATATTTGAAGTGGTGCTCTTGGTTGGGGAAAATATCAAACAAACATATGTCAACCTTTTAAAAGTAATTTTCTTCATCTAGCCATATACCCAGATCATTAATGTACAATTTTGAATTCACAGAATTATTTTTGTTTGCACATTTACAAATATGATTCTTTAAAAAGTGATCTCTTAATTTCTGCATTTTTTTTATCATGCATGTCACAAACTGTTGATTTAGGGGATGCAAGGTGCATAAATGTTTCCTCCTGTGAGTGTTTCTGTGGGTGTCTATGTCTATGTCTTTGTGCTTTGGTTTGTGTCTCTATGAGTGTGTATCTATTTTTTTTTCTGTTGGTATCTCTGTGAGGGTGGGTGTGTATGTCTTTGTGCATTTTTTGTGGATGTCTGTGAGGGTGTGTGCATATGTCCTTTGAGCTTGTTCTATGGGTGTCTCTGTGAGGGTGGGCGTGTGTTTGTCTTTGTGTATTTTCTCTGGATGCCTCTGTGAGGGTGGGTGTATATGTCTGTGTTTTCTGTGGATGTCTCTGTGAGGGTGTGTGTGTATGTATGTCTCTGTTTTCTGTGGATGTCTCTCTGAGGGTATGTATTTTCTGTGGGTGTCTCTGTGAGGGTGTGTGCATGTCTTTGTGTGTTTTCTGTGGATGTCTCAGTGAGGGTGTGTATGTATGTCTTTCTGTGTTTTCTGTGGGTGTCTCAGTGTGTGTGTGTATGTCTTTGTGTGTTTTCTGAGGCTGTCTCTGTTGGTGTTTCCTTGGGTGTATGTGCAAGTTTGAGTTTGTGTGTGTGTGTGTGTCCATTGTCTGTTCCTTTTTAGGACATTTTGACCTTACTACTGATTATTCACATCTTTCTACAGACTTTGAGACTAATGAGACCTTTCCAGAAGTCACCAATCTACCATTTAACCTTTAAATTATTGTTTAGGCAGTTCAGGGCCCTTCCTTTCAGCCACTGCATGCTGTTGTCATCATTTAGTTGTCATCTTCCTTTACAAAAAGATAATCAGAACTCCATATGTTGTTTTCTATATCTCCTTTTTTTTTACAAAACTGTAGTTTACCTCATTACTTGTAAGGTCAATGTAAACAAGTGCTAAGTGTCTGCTTGGGTGTCTGTGTTTGAGTTTCTTTGCGTGTTTGCTAGAGTGTCTATATGTGAATCCTTATGTGTGAGTGTGTGTTTCAGTGTATGTTACTACCTTTACAACATTTCCAAGTTTAAATAGACACAGAATAAAGTGCATATACGTTTTAGTCACTTGGTCAAAAATTGCACATGTCAAAGGAGGGGGGGGGGGGCCCTGATCAATGGTTAAGTCAGGGGCCCCAAAATTTCTAGTGGCAGCCCTGAGCACAGGTATAATTATATTTATAAAATGTAGTACATGTATAATTCTGTTTATAAAATGTAGCACAGGTATAATTATATTTATATAATGTAGCACAGGTAAAATTATATTCATATAATGTAGCACAGGTAAAATTATATTCATATAATGTAGCACAGGTATAATTATATTTATATAATGTAGCACAGGTATAACTCATTCTTTTGCCGTTGTGATCAGTAAAAGGGACAAAAAACAAGTTGGGATAGAGACAAAATATGATAATATGTACTTTAATTACTTTACCTGCAAATTTATACTGCAGTGCCTCACCATTAACCCTTTCTTTTTAGTTTCTGAATTGTACAGCTCTAACTCCCCCCACACATTTCCTTCTATGGCTGTAACTATATCTATTTTTGTTTTGGTAGAATGCATAGCGATTATCTGCTGGAGCATGCCTAGAAGCTGTGAACTCAGTTGAAATACAATGCCTGCATCTAAACACTAATAGGGGGGGGGGGGGGTGGAATTGGCTTCTCCAGGCAGTTTAGCTATGTAATTCATTTTGCTTATTTTTGACAATTATTTTAAAATAATTGTCAGCAATTTTTAAAATGTTTGTTTTATTAAAACTATTTTTAATTAATTAGCCCTTTTAGGATATGCACAGATCTCAATCTGTTTTATGTCTATTTACAGTCAATTTTAAAAGATATGTAGCAGGGATAGCCTTGAAATGTCAGCAGGGTGCATAGAAAGTTCTGAGAATTACAAAAATCACAGTTTTATGAGCTAAATTACATGAAAAACGGGGAAAATAAATAAGGAAAACATATTGCAAAGCTTTTTTATCACACATAGCTAAACATTTTGAATTCAAATCTCAAGGTGTTTATTTTTAATGAGAAGTTTTGGGAATAAAATAGTCACATGGTCTCAGGACTGTAATGAATTGCCCCTGCTAACAGCAGACTACCAATGCATATGAATTACTGTACTGTTTTATATAATTAAACAGTATGATATATGCATGTTCAAATAAAAGGAATTAGGTCCAGTAACGAATAACCTACTAGTTATTTTGACATGGACAATCAAAAGGTATATAAGAAAAAAAAAAGAAATATGATACAGACTGATGCAATTCTGCTTCTCTACACTGTCTACAATAATAAGAACTATCTAATGTTTAGCCAATAAACACAAGGCAGGTAAACATATCTCTGTTTCTTACTTCTTTATACCAGGAAGCAAAGATTTATCTGAATTCTTCAATTATGAACAGGATGCAGCTGGGATTGTGAACAACTTGACACTTCCTTCTCTGTCTAAGCCTATTTGTAACACATTGCGCTATGTTGTCCCCATTGACTGGCTAATGTAAAATCCTTTTATTTCCTACAAGGAAGGTGTCTCATGTTTTCATTCATCTAACTAGTAGTAAAAATAACAAAAGGAAAACAGGAATTGACAAATGCACACTACGTAACAGTATTATACACTCAAATTATTATTTTGTTATGAAGTTAAGACACTATCAAGAAAGAGCATGCAATTTTAAAAAACTTTCTAATTTACTTCTATTATCTAATTTGCTTCATTCTCTTGATATCCTTTGTTTAAAAGCATATCTAAATATGCTCAATAGATGCTGATTAGTTGTTGTACATTTTACCTAGTGTGACTGGCTCACCTAAGTGCATTGATATTTAGTCTTTCAACAAAAGGATATCGAACAAATAAAGCATATTAGATAATAGAAGTAAATTGGAATGTTGCTTAAAATTGTATTCTCTATCGGAATCATGATAGAAAAATGTTGAGTTTCATGTCCCTTTAAGCACTTTTAAATTATAAACCACACACATATGTATCAGCACATACTGGACTTTACAATTAATTAAAGTTAATATTACTCATGTGTATGTAAAAAAGGAGTACATATATTATGTAGAAAATCCTTTATGACAAACTCTCATATAAATAGATTACATCAACAGAATAAAGGGAATATATTTAATTTAAAATATATTAGACTTACAATTACTAATCACACCTCCCACAGGATCTCCTTTGAAGTCAAATTCAATATCCATGTATTTACCCTAAAAGGATGAGAAAATAATATTTACACAGTGTTAGAGCCATAACAAATGTCTATATTGCAGCAAAAGTGCATTTCTTGTTAAGCCAAATAAGCAGCTGTCTAGGGACTTCTTAAACTAGAACGGTCATTTCTTGGTTTATCAGATAATTCATACTTTTAAACTAGTCCCAATGTTTGTTTGTTTGTTGTTGTTTTTTTAAAAAAATAAAACTGAACACGTTAATCCCTTCCTGCCATTACGACGGCATGGAATGTCCTAGCCGTTTGGCTGTACTGAAGTCATAGGCACTGCCTAAATGGGATTGCATTCTGGAGAGGGCGCCTTGTGTCATGGGCACTCCCCCCGACACAATCTCATTATTGAAATCATGCAATCGCATGAAAGATGTACACAAATAAGACCCAGTAGGAAGGGTTAAGTGCAGTCAGTGACCACACTGGTAAACTTTATGATATTTTCTAAACATATATGTTGTTTGGTCCATAATGATGTGCTACCCAACTGTAACATAAACAGCAGGACCTATCATTTAAGTTACATGGTCTCAGGACTGTCATAAATTGCCCCTCTATCAATGTTTTGGGAACAAAATAACTATGGACCACAAATGTATTTTACTACATTTCATTTAAAAAAAATATCAGTGGACTCTCCATAAGTGATTTGTTTTAATTGGTATAGTTTCCCTATAACTGGCCTCAGTAGATGAGATTAGATTAAATAAAATGCTTTTAAAGCTGGATTACAACACGGTGACAAAGCTTTACACTTAATTTTTCAATAAACTGGTTTTATCATTTTAAAATGTTATCTACATATTGTTTTCAGGATAATACTGTGCATTGTTATGTAAATATAGCATTTCTTTCATATGTAATGTTATTTTAATATGATATGGTAGCAGGAGAAAAAGCACATTATTTTAAAAATATTGGCTCATAGGTATGAAAAAGTGACTCATGTGTATGAATCTACTAAATTCCACCTGGTGCACAGTACATGTCACTCCGTTTGGCATACAAGAATTAATAATCATGAAATCAGGTGCCCTGTGATGCATTACAGACATATTGCTATTTTTTAGACTTCACCCTAACCTTTCCTCCCCAATGCCAAGCTCTCCAATGTGTCTCTTTGGGAGCTAAAAATGATGTTGTTGGGGTAGTATGTGGTGTAACAAGCTATACAGGGAGTGCAGAATTATTAGGCAAATTAGTATTTTGACCACATCATCCTCTTTATGCATGTTGTCTTACTCCAAGCTGTATAGGCTCGAAAGCCTACTACCAATTAAGCATATTAGGTTATGTGCATCTCTGTAATGAGAAGGGGTGTGGTCTAATGATATCAACACCCTATATCAGGTGTGCATAATTATTAGGCAACTTCCTTTCCTTTGGCAAAATGGGTCAAAAGAAGGACTTGACAGGCTCAGAAAAGTCAAAAATAGTGAGATATCTTGCAGAGGGATGCAGCACTCTTAAAATTGCAAAGCTTCTGAAGCGTGATCATCGAACAATCAAGCGTTTCATTCAAAATAGTCAACAGGGTCGCAAGAAGCGTGTGGAAAAACCAAGGTGCAAAATAACTGCCCATGAACTGAGAAAAGTCAAGCGTGCAGCTGCCAAGATGCCACTTGCCACCAGTTTGGCCATATTTCAGAGCTGCAACATCACTGGAGTGCCCAAAAGCACAAGGTGTGCAATACTCAGAGACATGGCCAAGGTAAGAAAGGCTGAAAGACGACCACCACTGAACAAGACACACAAGCTGAAACGTCAAGACTGGGCCAAGAAATATCTCAAGACTGATTTTTCTAAGGTTTTATGGACTGATGAAATGAGAGTGAGTCTTGATGGGCCAGATGGATGGGCCCATGGCTGGATTGGTAAAGGGCAGAGAGCTCCAGTCCGACTCAGACGCCAGCAAGGTGGAGGTGGAGTACTGGTTTGGGCTGGTATCATCAAAGATGAGCTTGTGGGGCCTTTTCGGGTTGAGGATGGAGTCAAGCTCAACTCCCAGGCCTACTGCCAGTTTCTGGAAGACACCTTCTTCAAGCAGTGGTACAGGAAAAAGTCTGCATCCTTCAAGAAAAACATGATTTTCATGCAGGACAATGCTCCATCACACGCGTCCAAGTACTCCACAGCGTGGCTGGCAAGAAAGGGTATAAAAGAAGAAAATCTAATGACATGGCCTCCTTGTTCACCTGATCTGAACCCCATTGAGAACCTGTGGTCCATCATCAAATGTGAGATTTACAAGGAGGGAAAACAGTACACCTCTCTGAACAGTGTCTGGGAGGCTGTGGTTGCTGCTGCACGCAATGTTGATGGTGAACAGATCAAAACACTGACAGAATCCATGGATGGCAGGCTTTTGAGTGTCCTTGCAAAGAAAGGTGGCTATATTGGTCACTGATTTGTTTTTGTTTTGTTTTTGAATGTCAGAAATGTATATTTGTGAATGTTGAGATGTTATATTGGTTTCACTGGTAAAAATAAATAATTGAAATGGGTATATATTTGTTTTTTGTTAAGTTGCCTAATAATTATGCACAGAAATAGTCACCTGCACACACAGATATCCCCCTAAAATAGCTATAACTAAAAACAAACTAAAAACTACTTCCAAAACTATTCAGCTTTGATATTAATTAGTTTTTTGGGTTCATTGAGAACATGGTTGTTGTTCAATAATAAAATTAATCCTCAAAAATACAACTTGCCTAATAATTCTGCACTCCCTGTATAGACCCTATAAATGTCTTTATATATTGGTAACATTACAGTATCTTTGTTTTTTGTTTTCATATACAAAGGGATCTGAGTTTCTGCATATAACAATTTTTCTCAGTAAGGGACAGATTACAAGTGGAGTGGTATTTAACGCTCCCACTTGCGAGCTAACTCCACTAGAAGTAAGCTTTATGCGCGTGTCCGGTATTACAACATATTACAAGTTGAAAGGAAATTTTTTTTTGCTAACCAGGTGCGTGCAAAATGACAAACTTCGAATATCGAGCATGCATTAACGTATTCCCCCATAAAAGTCAATGGAGCAAAAAAGTGGAATAAAACCTTAAACTCTACAAGTGTGCAAATCCAAATGCACATTCTCAAGTGTGCTAACCTGACATGAAAATATTAATAATTCACATTCCAATGTTCATAAATATGCTTTTATATGTTTTCATCTACTTGACTGCAAAGGGCTCCAATGTACTTATATACTGTATATGTCTATATGTGTGTACATATGTATTTATGTATTTATATGTGTACATATGTATTTATGTGTTTATATGTGTATATATATTTATGTGTTTATATGTGTATAAATGTATTTATGTGTTTATGTGTATATATGTCTGTAAATACAAATATACAAATATAAATACATATGTACACACATATAGACAAAGGCCCAAATGGGGGCCGAAACGGAATAAACACATAATGTTTGCAAAAGAAGGAGCTGTGTCTTCATGATTCTTTTATATATATATATATATATATATATATATATATATATATAAATACATACATATTTAGACATGTTTGTTTGTATCTCAATGTTAAAGCCCTTTGCCTGCCTTTTTTTTCTAACACCTAAAACCTCTTTTCTATTGGATAGTGTTACTATGAGTTTAACTGTACTTTGTAAAGTATTCTTGATGTGTTTTTTGACACATTTTTGTTTTGCAAAACAGTTCATCAGAGCTCTAAGGATGGGATATCCTGAAGCACATTAACTTCAATTGCACTCAAGCGATCTTGTTTACTTTTGACTTGTGATATTACAAGCGATAAACTTGAGCGCACACACGCGATAAACACCTCTTCGCTGTTAAGCGATTCACTCGTAATCTTTTTTGTGATACTCAGCTAACTAGCTGTGGAGGGAAATAATATACAGACATTAAATCTGGCAATACAAATGCTGTAGATATGTAAATGGATGGAACAACCACCTATAACTGCTATTAAATATATGTGACTTACAAATCTGGAGGAGTTGTCATTCCGAGTAGTCTTTGCATTTCCAAAAGCTGGAAAAAATGAAAAAGACAAAACTTGTTAACATGTTCCATATTAATCATGTTTAACAGCTCACAAATCCAAAAGAAAACAGTTTTTGACACATGGGCACCAATAGAAGCTAATTATCCCAACATGATATATTATGAAAAAAAGCTGTATATCTATAAATGATTTTAATTTCTGAATTAAATATGAAATAAGGGGTTAACTTCTTGCCTGCCTTAAAGTTTCAATGGGATTCACCTGACTTTAGCAATCAAATTACCATGAAGTGTGCAAGAATTTCCTATAACCTAAGCCTAGAAGGAACAAAGCACAAAGCTTATTCTAGGTGCAGTGGTACTGGTTAAAGGGACACTAAACTCAATTTTTTTTCTTTCATGATTCAGATAGAGCATGCAATTTTAAGCAACTTTCTAATTTACTCCTATTATCAATTCTTATTTGTTCTCTTGCTATCTTTATTTAAAAAGCATGAACGTGATGCATAGGAGCCGGCCCATTTTTGGTTTAGAACCTGGGTTATGCTTGATAATTGGTGGGTAGATGTAAGCCTCCAATAGGCAAGCGCTATCCATGGTGTTGAACCTAAAATGGGCTGGCTGCTAAGCTTTACATTCCTGCTTTTAAAATAAAGATAGCAAGAGAACAAAGAAAAAATGATAATAGGAGTAAGTTAGAAAGTTGCTTAAAATTTCATGCTCTATCTGAATCCCAAAATATTTTTTTTTTAGGTTCAGTGTCCCTTTAAGTCTGCACTACAGTATCCGGCACTGTATAGGGAAGGGCCGGACACAGGAAAAAGTCCTAAGCCTGGCTTACTGCCAGTACAGGGCATATGGCATCTTTCATACTTGGGGGTTGAACAATAAAGAACGGAGACATGCAGCACCCCGTCCGGATACCCTTCTCATAGCCACCTCTAGACTGGATACACCTCCTCACAACCACATAACTTACTGGACGAAGGTATTGTAAATATTTCAATAATAAAATATATTTGATAGTATGAATTGTTAGGGGTAAAAAAAATAATATAAAATTGATCACACCTGCACCAATCTGTATTTTCCCCAATTACCTGAAGCAATTCTGTTTATAAATAGGAAATACCTAAATCTAAGATTATAATACAGTCTAAACAATTCTGATTATGGGTCCTAAATGCCAATATACCCAAAATGATCTTTAGCAAATGAATGCAGCTCATCCCTAGAGTATATTAAAGGACCAGTCAACACAGTAGATTTGCATAATCAACAAATGCCAGATAACAAGACAATGCAATAGCACTGAGGCCGAATTATGAAAGTTCTTGCGGACCTGATCCGACAGTGCGGATCAGGTCCGCAAGACCTCGCTGAATGCGGAGAGCAATATGCTCTCCGTATTCAGCATTGCACCAGCATCTCACAAGAGTTGCTGGTGCAACGCCGCCCCCTGCTGACTCACGGCCAATCGGCCTCCAGAAGGGAGGTGTCAATCAACCCAATCGTACTCGATCGGGTTAAATTGCGGCGATTCCTGTCCGCCTTATCAGAGCAGGCGGACAGGGTTATGGAGCTGCGGTCTTTAGACCACTGCTTCAGAACTGCTGTTTCTGGCAGGTCTGAAGACTCGCCAGAAACACGGCCCTTCAAGCTCCATACGGAGCTTGATAAATGGGCCTCACAGTCTGAACTTCAAATGAGTAGTAGATTTTTTTTCTGACAATTTTAAAAGTTATGTCTTTTTCCACTTCCCCTGTACCATGTGACAGCCATCAGCCATTCACAAATGCATACACACTTATTCTTGCACATGCTCAGTAGGAGCTGGTGGCTCAAAACGTGTAAATATAAAAAGACTGTGCACATTTTGTTATTGGAAGTAAATTGGAAAGTTGTTTAAAATGGCTGCTCTATCTGAATAATGAAAGTTTAATTTTGATTGAGTGTCCCTTTAAGAGTCTACTCTACACTATATAAATATAACAAATTTGAATTTGCAGGCAGTAATGTTGTTACTTGTATCAACATAAATGATACAAAATGAGATGATGGAACACCATTACTTATCTTAGCCTCTTCTTCCTGGAATTTAAAGGGATACTAACTAAACCCAAATGTTTTCTATCATGATTCAGAGTATGCAATTTTAAGCAACTTTCTAATTTACTTCTATTATCAATTTTTCTTTATTCTCTTGCTATTTTTATTTGAAAAAGTAGGAATCTAAGCTAAGGAGCCGGCCCCTTTTTGGTTCAGCACCTGGGTTGCGCTTGCTAATTGGTGGCTAAATGTACCCACCAATCAGCAATCACTATACAGGGTGCTGAACCTAAAATTGGCTGGTTCCTTAAATTGGATTCCTGCTTTTTCAAATAAAGATAGCAAGAGAATAAAGAAAAATTGATAATTGAAGTAAATTAGAAAGTTGCTTAAAATTGCATACTCTGAATCATGATAGAAAACATTTGGGTTTAGTATCCCTTTAAATCACAAGAAGAAAAAATGATAAAAGGATCAAATAAAAAAAGTTGTTTAAAATTGCATGCTCTATCTGAATCATGGAAGAAAATTTTTTGTTTAGTATCCCTTTAAGTCTGATAATTGTGGTTTTTCCAGTCATGAAAACTGAAAGAACACACAGATGGCTTCACAAGCCTAATCTTGCCATATTTCACTCTCTGATATGCAATTTGATATGTTATAATTTCTGCTGAAGACAAACAATGGAGATTTTGTTAAATCCTCATCTTCAGACAAAAGTCAGGACTCCGGACTATAATAACATTCAGAATTCTGATATGTTGCAGAAAAATGCTCTACAAGGGACGATATTACATATGTGGCGTTGCCCGCAAAAGCCGGCAATGCCGGTGTTTAGTCCGGCTTTGCTATCACATATATACGGCGCTGCATATAAATGTGGTGTGTATATTTCACTCCTCAGCCGCTATTTTTACTCCCATAAACTAACATAGAACTGCATCACAAATCGGTATAACATATTAAGCGCAAGGACTTACGCAGCAAAAATTTTGACATTTTACTCAATTTTCACTTCGCCACACATAGGCAAGCGCAGCAAGCCTTGCACTGAAAATGTGAGCACTGTAACTCCTGTAACTGCCTGAAAATATTAACAACCACCTAACGCATGCGCAATATCTAACTACCTGTCAACCGCAAACCCCCACCGCAATAACTAATAAAACTATTAACCCCTAATCCGCCAACCCCCACATTGCAATCTACCTAATAAACTATTAACCCCTAACCCGCCATTCACCCACATTGCGATCTAACTAATAAATGTATTAACCCCTAATCTTCCATTCACCCACATTGCGATCTAACTAATAAATGTATAAACCCCTAATCCGCCATTCACCCACATCGCAATTAACCTAATTAAACTATTAACCCCTATTCCGCCATTAACCCACATTGCAATTAAACTAATAAATCTATTAACCCCTAAACCACCAAACCCCCACAATGCAAATAACTCATTTACGGCCAGATTACGAGATTTGCTTTATGAGCGGCTCGGGAATAACTTGCAACTCCGCACTACCGCACTCAAATACCAGCGCTGCTTTGAGCTGGTTTTACATGCTCGTGCACGATTTTCCAATAGACATCAATGGTGAGAGCCGGCTAAAAATAAACCTAACACCTGCAATAAAGGAGCGTAAAGCTTCGTAACGCAGCCCCATTGATTCCTATGGGCAAAGAAAATTTATGTTTACACCTAACACCCTAACACAAACCCCGAGTCTAAACACCCCTAATCTTCTGCCCCCGACATCGCTGAAACCTACATTACACTTATCAACCCCTAATCTTCTGCCCCTGACATCGCTGACGCCTACATTACACTTATTAACCCCTAATCTGCCACCCCCGACATCACCGCCACCTACCTACACTTATTAACCCCTAATCTGCCGCCACCTACCTACACTTATTAACCCCTATTCTGCCGCCACCTACCTACACTTATTAACCCCTAATCTGCCACCCCCAATGTCCCTGCCACCTACATAAATTTAATAACCAGTAATCTGCCTCCCCCAACGTCGCCGCCGCCACTATACTAAAGTTATTAACCCCTAAACCTCTGGACTCCCACATCACTAACACTAGAAAAATATATTAGCCCCTAAACCTAACCCTAAGTCTAACCCTAACCCTCTAAATAAAAATTACTATCATTAACTAAATAATTCCTATTTAAAACTAAATACTTACCTATAAAATAAACCCTAAGCTTGCTACAATATAACTAAAACTTATATTGTATCTAGCTTAGGTTTTATTTTTATTTCACAGGTATGTTTGTATTTATTTTAACTAGGTAGACTAGTTACTAAATAGTTATTAACTATTTACTAACTACCTAGTTAAAATAAATACAAACTTACCGGTAAAATAAAACCTAACCTGTCTTACACTAACACCCAGATTACGAGATTTGCTTTATGAGCGGCTCGGGAATAATTTGCAACTCTGCACTACCGCACTCAAATACCAGCGCTGCTTTGAGCTGGTTTTACGTGCTCGTGCACAATTCCCCAATAGACATCAATGGTGAGAGCCGGCTAAAAATAAACCTAACACCTGCAATAAAGGAGCGTAAAGCTCCGTAACGCAGCCCCATTGATTCCTATGGTCAAAGAAAATTTATGTTTACACCTAACACCCTAACATAAACCCCGAGTCTAAACACCCCTAATCTTCTGCCCCCGACATCGCTGAAACCTACATTACACTTATCAACCCCTAATCTTCTGCCCCTGACATCGCCGACGCCTACATTACACTTATTAACCCCTAATCTGCCGCCCCCGACATCGCCGCCACCTACCTACACTTATTAACCCCTAATCTGCCGCCACCTACCTACACTTATTAACCCCTATTCTGCTGCCCCGACATCGCCGCCACCTACCTACACTTATTAACCCCTAATCTGCCACCCCCAACGTCGCCGCCGCCACTATACTAAAGTTATTAACCCCTAAACCTCTGGACTCCCACATCACTAACACTAGAAAAATATATTAGCCCCTAAACCTAACCCTAAGTCTAACCCTAACCCTCTAAATAAAAATTACTATCATTAACTAAATAATTCCTATTTAAAACTAAATACTTACCTATAAAATAAACCCTAAGCTTGCTACAATATAACTAAAAGTTATATTGTATCTAGCTTAGGTTTTATTTTTATTTCACAGGTATGTTTGAATTTATTTTAACTAGGTAGACTTGTTACTAAATAGTTATTAACTATTTACTAACTACCTAGTTAAAATAAATACAAACTTACCGGTAAAATAAAACCTAACCTGTCTTACACTAACACCTAACATTACACTACAATTAAATAAATTACATTAATTAAATACAATCAACTAAATTACACAAAATAAAAAAGAAATGATCAAATATTTAAACTAATTACACCTAAGTTAATAGCCCTATCAAAATAAAAAAGTCCCCCCCCCCCAAATAAAAAAATCCCTAGCCTAAACTAAACTGCCAATGGCCCTTAAAAGGGCCTTTTGCGGGGCATTGCCCCAAAGAAATCAGCTCTTTTACCTTTAAAAAAAAATACAAACAACCCCCCCAACAGTAAAACCCACCACCCACACAACCAAAGCCCCCAAGTAAAATCCTATCTAAAAAATGTAAGCTCCCTATTGCCCTGAAAAGGGCATTTGGATGGGCATTGCCCTTAAAACGGCATTTAGCTCTTTTTCAGTGCCCAAACCCCTAATCTAAAAATAAAACCCACCCAATAAACCCTTAAAAAAACCTAACACTAACCCCCGAAGATCCTCTTACAGTTTTTGAAGACCGGACATCCATCCTCATCAAGCCGGGAGAAGTCTTCATCTAAGCGGGCAGAAGTCCTCAACGAAGCCGGGAGAAGTCTTCATCCAAGCGGCAAGAAGTCGTCCTCCAGGCGGGCAGAAGTCTTCATCCAGACGGCATCATCTATCAACATCCTTCCGACGAGGAGCGGCTCCATCTTCAAGACATCCGGCACGGAGCATCCTCTTCACATGGTCCAAGCCGTACACTGAAGGTTCCTTTAAATGATGTCATACAAGATGGCGTCCCTTCAATTCCGATTGGCTGATAGAATTCTATGCAATCAGCCAATAGGATTGAGCTTCAATCCTATTAGCTGATCCAATCATCCAATAGGATTGTGCTCACATGATTGGATCAGCCAATAGGCTGATTGGATCAGCCAATAGGATTGAAGCTCAATCCTATTGGCTGATTGCATCAGCAAATAGGATTTTTTCCACCTTTAATTCCGATTGGCTGATAGAATTCTATCAGCCAATCGGAATTCAAGGGACGCCATCTTGGATGACGTCATTTAAAGGAACCTTCAGTGTACGGCTGGGACCGTATGAAGAGGATGCTCCGCGTCGGATGTCTTGAAGATGGAGCTGCTCCGTGTTGGAAGGATGAAGATAGAAGATGCCGTCTGGATGAAAACTTCTGCCCATCTGGAGGACGACTTCTTGCCGCTTGGATGAAGACTTCTCCTGGCTTCGTTGAGGATGGATGTCCGGTCTTTAAAAACTATAAGTGGATCTTCGGGGGTTAGTGTTAGGTTTTTTTAAGGGTTTATTGGGTAGGTTTTATTTTTAGATTAGGAGTTTGGGCACATAAAAAGAACTAAATGCCCTTTTAAGGGAAATTCCCATCCAAATGCCCTTTTCAGGGCAATGGGGAGCTTAGGTTTTTTAGATTGGATTTTATTTGGGGGGTTTGGTTGTGTGGGTGGTTTTTACTGTTGGGGGGTTGTTTGTATTTTTCTTTACAGGTAAAAGAGCTGATTTCTTTGGGGCAATGCCCCGCAAAAGGCCATTTTAAGGACAATTGGCAGTTTAGTTTAGGCTAGGGTTTTTTTTTTTGGGGGGGGGGGCTTTTTTATTTTGATAGGGCTATTAGATTAGGTGTAATTAGTTTAAATATTTGATAATTTATTTTTTATTTTGTGTAATTTAGTGGGGGGGTTTTGTAATTTAGTTAATTGCATTTAATTAATGTAATTTATTTAATTGTAGTGTAATGTTAGGTGTTAGTGTAAGACAGGTTAGGTTTTATTTTACCGGTAAATTTGTATTTATTTTAACTAGGTAGTTAGTAAATAGTCTACCTAGTTAAAATAAATACAAACTTACCTGTAAAATAAAAATAAAACCTAAGCTAGATACAATACAACTATTAGTTATATTGTAGCTATCTTAGGTTTTATTTTACAGGTAAGTATTTATTTAGTTTTAAATAGGAATAATTTAGGTATTAATTGTAATTTTTATTTGGAATAATTTAAATTATGTTAAAGTTAGTGGGTGTTAGGGTTAGGGCTACGTTAGAGTTAGACTTAGGGTTAGGTTTAGGGGTTAATAACTTTAGTATAGTGTGGGCAGCAGATTAGGGGTTAATAACAATAATGTAGGTTGCGGCGATGTTAGGGACAGCGGATTAGGGGTTAATAAGTGTATGTAGGTTTGCGATGCAGGAGTACGGCGGTTTAGGGGTTAATATGTTTATTATAGTGGCGGCGATGTTCGGAATGGAAAATTAGGGGTTAATAATTAAATTTTAGTGTTTGTGATGCTAGAGGGCCTCGGTTTAGGGGTTAATAGGTAGTTTATGGGTGTTAGTGTACTTTTTAGCACTTTAGTTATGAGTTTTATGTTATGGCTTTGTAACATAAAAGCCATAACTACTGACTTTCAGGTGGCGGTATAGCTCTTGTAGTTATAGGCTGTACCGCTCACTTATATGGTTATAAAAATAAAAATAAAAAATCCAAGCCAATGTGGCTGAATATAAATGTGTTAAGAGAAATTAGGAAAAAACTTAGGGCATTTAAATTATTCAAAGAAAATAGTACAGACTCAAAATTCCATATTTATAAGGAATATAGCAAAACATGCAAAAAAGCAATCAAAATAGCCAAAATTGAAAACGAAAAATTAATTGCAATCTAACCCTAAAAGGTTCTTTAAGTACATAAATAGCAAAAAATCTAAGAAAGACAATATAGGTACATTAAAATGTGTGGAGGGTAGCATGATTAACAGTGACAGGGAGAAGGCTGAGATACTGTTAGTTTATGGATAAATAACTGGATAAAAGATAGGGAGCAACGCGTAGTAGTAAATGGATCATACTCAGGTTGGACAAAGGTAATCAGTGGAGTCCCCCAGGGATCAGTACTGGGCCCTATTCTTTTTAATATTTTTATAAATGACTTGGAGCAAGGATTAAATAGCGACATCTCTATTTTTGCAGATTATACTAAGTTAAATAAGGTCATTAGGTCAGCGCAGGATGAACTTTTGTTACAAAGGGACCTGCAAAAATTAGAAGTATGGGCAGGTAAATGGAAAATGAGATTTAATACGGGAAAATGCAAGGTTCTACATTTTGGAAGTAAAAATAAGCAGGCAACATATTATTTAAATGGGACAAGACTTAACCAAACACAGGAGGAAAGGAATTTGGGGGTAGTAATAGATAACAAGCTAAAGATGGGTGCACAATGCAGGGCAGCAGCTTCAAAGGCAAATAAGATACTAGCATGTATTAAAAGAGGCATTGATTCAAGGGAGGAAAGCATAATTCTGTCACTATATAAATCCCTGGTAAGATCTCACCTTGAGTATGGAGTGCCAAGGGACCAATCGCAAAAAAAGATATTGCAGAACTAGAAAAAGTTAAGAAAGGGGCCACAAAGCTAATAAGGGGATTGGAAAATTTAACCTATGAGGAGAGAATAGCAAACTTGTTCTGTTTTCTTTAGAAAAAAGGCGCTTAAGAGGTGACATGATTACTTTATATAAATATATTCAAGGTCTATATACAGAGATGGCAGAAGCTCTGTTTATTCCAAGAAAATTGTTTGTGACCAGAGGTCACAATTTAAGGTTGGAGGAAAGGAGATTTAATCTCCTGCAACGGAAATGTTTTTTCACTGTAAGAGCAATAAAATTGTGGAACTCATTACCAAAGAAGGTAGTGAATGCCAATACCCTAGATACATTTAAAAATGGTTTGGATACATTTGTGTCTATAAACAAAATTCATGGATATGATTGCTAGTATTAAATGGGTCACCTTTTAGTAGAATGATTTAAGCTTAACTGGAGCTTTTTGTATATATTTTAGATTTGTATAGGTTGAACTTGATGGACTTCGGTCTTTTTTCAACCTCATCTACTGATACTATGTTACTATGTTACAGTCAAACTCATAATACCGGAGCTATGGGAGTCCCATTGAAAAAGGACTTTTTGAAAGCTGCAGTGGTTACGTTGCATGACGGTCAAAAATGTGTGCGGTACAGCTGTACCTGCAAGACTCGTAATACCAGCGGTAGTGAAAAAGCATCGTTATGAAGCTTTTTCACTCATAACGCAAAACTCGTAATCTAGCCGTTAATTACTAAGCCCCCTAACCTAACACACCCTAAAATAACCCAAATTACCTACAATAAAAAATACTAGGTTAAAATTAAAATAACAAACCTAATAATACTTTAAAAGTAAAAAAACTAAGTTTAAATTAATCTAAAATGGGGGCGGAGCCTATAGCCAAAGCGGCAGGACGCATTTCTGTGGAGCTCCTGACACTAATTATCTTTAAAAGCCTTAATTGCATGATTGCTGTTTAAAACAGAGCAAATGTAGGCTCTGCAACAGTCTGGGATAATTGGAAGTTCAAATCCCCATCGAGATTGCTGATCGCCTATGCTCTTCAGTTGTGCCACAAAGTGATCGCTATCTTTTATAAGGCCGACCATCTGCGTGACCAGGGCTGCTGCATTATACCTCCCCTGGTAAACTGGGTTACAAAGCAGGAGTTTAACACTGCTTCAAAAGACTCTTAAATGGGATGACACCAGGCGAGTTGTACACTAGACATACTTAAATCACAGCTCTATCACATTCACTTAGTAAGCAGACCAGATGGCACCAAATACCACTATGACGCTTGAAGTCGTGACCCGATTGCTGGATGAGCACTTTGCGAATATTCTCCATACATGGTCCACTGCATGGGAGGACTTACGAGCAGTTACAGTGCGAAGTGATATCAAGCATTATATGCCTACAGTGAAAGTGGGGAAGATAGAATGGAGGAGATAGCACACGTGAGCGCTTTTCTGATCAAGTGGTGCCCTCATACCAAGACCGAGTTCCGGCTGCGACCAGTGGCATATTTACCTTCCAGAAAGCTATCCAAATCGAGCAAGGTGAGACAGAGGGAAGAGGAGATGGTCTTACTAGTATGCCCGACAAGCAAGCCCTGGATTTATCGGCTGAGCACTCTGTAGTGTGGAGCGCTGAACTTACGGCACAAACATCGCAAGTGCAGGAACAGGCTTGGGCCGAGAACACTTTACCTGCTCAAAGGAACACTCAGCGGCATCGTAGTAACTTCACTAAACATCAAAGGACTCCAGTTAAGACCACAACCGCTGGTAAGAAGGATCCCCGGATTCCCATCGCATGGATTGCGATATGGAGAGAAGTTGAGATACTAGTACCACACCCTAGTAAAGATCACCAATCTGAGGGCTCTACCGTTGCCCAAAGGAACCATCATTATTACTGCAACTCTCCCATTTCATATCATTTGACTCTGGTAAAGCTTGGAATTGGGTAAGCTGTGCATAATGGGACTGGTATGAATTTATGCCCATAACTAGGCATATCATAAGCCGATGGACACTGTGTGGGTTAATTTCTGGGACTGTTTTATTCAAACTAAGACAGCCACGTTTGACCTAAGTACAATTATTGTTATTATTGGTATTGATGCTTTTTATTATATCTTTTTTTTTTTTCTTTTTCTTACTTATTACTAAACCCTAACTAGCGAGTACTTCTACCACAGAAATTAATGGGAAAGGTGGCTTCTTAGTTCAGGTGCTTTCAGTGCCTTGGGGAGGTGAGACAGACCGTTAGATTACTGATGCCTTAAGGCAAATTTTTTTAACTTCAGTGACCATCTGAAAACTGTCTATAGCATTTACAAACTACTGTATCTGTGGGCACTATAAATATGTGCACTCATATAAACCGCTAGAACATTGTAGTTCCAAAACTGCTATTCTTGCTAGGTGGCGAAGTCAACTTTCTATGTACATCTCTAAATAGACTGCAATTGTTGGCCATCAAATTAATTCCAGTCAGGGTTAAGATCCTAGTACCTATGACTTAAATCTGTATATGTGCTGATACTATAGGTGGATAGTGCCTTAGTTAGATTGCTAGAATTGATAGGCCTTATTGTGTATCACAATGCTAATATATATGTATAAAACTTGGGCTAATATGCAGGTATAAAATATATATATTGTCAATATCACATTATATTAAGTCTATGCCATTTCAGCAGAGAATGTAACCAGTTCCCAGAGGGGAGCCCTACTGTGCATATTTAAGTACCTGATTGTTTGTAGATATGTTTTATATGCCCTATGGGGTAAATTACTCCTCCTTTAGAAGTCACTGCTACATTATATAGCACCCAATATGATAAGGTTGTTTAGCAAGGTTAACAAGATGGCTCCCTCCAACAAAGTACAGACTAGCACTAACCAGATGTTATACTTGGCTAAAGTGGAAGGCTCCCTGGTGTTGCTCTTTATATGTTATTATATTTATATCTGGTTATATTTATGTTATTGTATTGACAGAAGTTGAGGTTATTCAGATGAGATCCAAAAGTGGTCTCCTTAGTTGGTATTTACCTCCAATAACATGTTTATATAGTTTTGAGGTCCAAAAGTGGCCTCATATATCAGTCCGGATGTATATTGCATAGTTGGTATACTATCTACTTATTGCACCCTCTTCTTTTTTTTTTTTTACATCTTTTTGGAAAATATATCATCAATGTACAACGCTATGTCTTATATTATTTGTATTCCAAAATTCATGCTGTGCTATTTTATTATATGTTCCATGTATGCCTTGTTATACCTCAAATAAAACTTTTAAAAAATAAAAATAAAAAACAATAATCTAAAATAACAAAAAATAAAAAAAGTCTAACATTACATAAAATAATAAACCAAATTATAAAAAATAAAAAAATTAAACCTAATCCCTATGAAAATAAAAAAGCCCCCCAAATTAAAAAAAAATCTAATCTAAACTAAACTACCAATAGCCCTTAAAAGGGCCTTTTGTAAGGCATTGCCCTAAGTTAAACAGCTCTTTTGCCTTAAAAATACTAAGTCCCCCCTCTTACAGTAAAACCCCCCACCCACCAAACCGTCCAAAATAAAAAAAAATAATCCTAAACTACCCATTGCCCCTAAAGGGGAATCTGTATGGGCATTGCCTTTAAAAGGGCATTCCGCTCTTTTACTGCCCTTAAAAGGGCATTCAGTTTTTTTTTCAGTGCCTAAAATCCCTAATCTAATGTTGGGGGGTATTGTATTTTTTTTTACAGGTAAAAGAGCTGATTACTTTGGGGCAATGCCTCACAAAAGGCCCTTTTAAGGGCTATTTGTAATTTAGTGTAGGGTAGGGAATTTTATTATTTTGGGGGGCTTTTATATTTTATTAGGGGATTAGATTAGGTGTAATTAGTTTAAAAAAATGGTAATTCTTTTTTTATTTTCTGTAATTTAGTGTTTGCTTTTTTTGTACTTTAGTTTATTTAATTTAATTGTATTTAATTGTAGTTAATGGTAGGTAATTTATGTAATTAATTTAATGATAGTGTAGTGTTAGGTGTAATTGTAATTTAGGTTAGGATTTATTTTACAGGTAAATTTGTACTTATTTTAACTAGGAAGTTATTAAATAGTTAATAACTATTTAATAACTATTCTACCTAGTTAAAATAAATACAAAGTTGCCTGTAAAATAAAAATAAACCCTAAGCTAGCTACAATGTAAGTATTAGTTATATTGTAGCTAGCTTAGTGTTTATTTAAGTATTTAGTTTTAAATAGGAATCATTTATTTAATTGTAGTAAATTTATTTAGATGTATTTAAATTATATTTAAGTTAGGGGGGGTTAGACTTAGGGTTAGACTTAGGTTTAGGGGTTAATACATTTAATATAGTAGCGGCGACGTTGTGGGCGGCAGATTAGGGGTTAATAAATGTAGGTAGGTGTCGGCGATGTTAGGGACGGCAGATTAGGGGTTAATAAAATTTAAGTAGTGTTTGCGAGGCGGGAGTGTGGCGGTTTAGGGGTTAATATATTTATTACAGTGTCGGCGATGTCCGGTCGGCAGATTAGGGGTTAAACATTTTAGTTAAGTGTTTCCGATGTGGGGGGGGCCTCGGTTTAGGGGTTAATAGTTAGTTTATGGGTGTTAGTGTACTTTGTAGCACTTTAGTTAAGAGTTTTATGTTACGCCGTTAGCCCATAAAACTCTTAACTACTGACTTTTAAATGCGGTAGGAGTCTGGACAGGAGAGGGTGTACCGCTCACTTTTTCAAGCAATCGTAATACCTGCGTTAGTAAAATCCCATTAAAAAGATAGGATACTCAATTGACGTAAGGGGATTTGCGGTATGCGAAAATTGCGGGGAAAAAAGTGAGCGGTACAACTGTACCTGCCAGACTCGTAATACCAGCGGGAGTTAAAAAGCAGCATTGGGACCCCTCAACGCTGCTTTTTAAGGCTAACGCAAGACTCATGCAGGCCCATTTATCAAGCTCCGTACGGAGCTTGAAGGGCCGTGTTTCTGGCGAGTCTTCAGACTCGCCAGAAACACAACTTATGAAGCAGCGGTCTAAAGACCGCTGCTCCATAACCCTGTCCGCCTGCTAAGAGCAGGCGGACAGGAATCGCCGGAAATCAACCCGATCGAATACGATCGGGTTGATTGACACCCCCCTGCTGGCGGCCGATTGGCCGCGAGTCAGCAGGGGGCGGCGTTGCACCAGCAGCTCTTGTGAGCTGCTGGTGCAATGTTAAATGCGGAGAGCGTATTGCTCTCCGCATTTAGCGAGGTGTTGCAGACCTGATCGGCAGTGTCGGATCAGGTCCGCAACACCTTTGATAAATTGGGGCCATAATCTAGCCGTATGTGATTACAGTGCACGAGGATTCTAACAAGCATAATTAATTATCAGAGACTGAAATTTTGTTTCCATATCAATTTTGACGACATTGTATTTGTCTCTTTCCAATAATCCAACAGATATTGCTTAGTTAGTAAGTTAATCAGCTAACAGAGCACATTGCCTCATATTCAGGATATAGTAGAGCTGTCAGCATTTTCAAGATTATATATCATTAGCTGACCAAAGGGTTAATGTGAGGCAAGAGGCTGCTGGGAAATAAGGCAATAGTCCTCAGTACAGCCAAAAGCAAGAGATCCGCTGAGGTTTCTGGGCTTGTTAATTGCAGTACAAATCTTGGGGTATATATTATTTTCTATTTTGCCCCTTATAACCTGCTTTTTTTCAGTTACAACACAGATATTTACACAAAACACATAAAGTAGGTTCCAGCATCAGGACTTTTAACTATTATTTTTTCTTTGCAAGATTTTATGTGTGTGTTTGTACTTTACATATTTGTTTTGCTCACTTTTCCAGTAATTTACCACTGATTTTTTTTTTTTCTTAAAGTAGTTGGATTATTGTACTTTGTGAACAGCAACATTACAGACAGGAGCTGATTTATATCTCTCTAATTTACCTCAGCAACAGAGAATAGAGACATATGCCCTTAAAGGGATATTAAGCACTTTATACATTTTATAAGCACAGTATTAAGGTTATGCTCCATCTACCTCGCAACTCTCTTTCAGATACCTGCAGTGAAACCTAGGTTCCAAAAGGACAACACCTCTTAAGTGAGGTGCAAGAAAGGTATTTAGGGCTAGATTACAAGTGGAGTTTTAAATATTGCATGCGCACAAGTGATATTAGCGCTCCACTTTGTAATACCAGCGCACGCTAATGAGCGCTGGTATTAAAAGTTACGCACAGTGAGAATGAGACCTTTCATTCGCATTGGTAGGAAGCATTGTGCTCATGAGAGTTTGCTTTCATAGGCTCCAATGGGAGCCTCGTTCTGATGCCGTCAGAGACAGCATCAGAACCTGAGCGCAAGGAAGGGGGTAAGTTGCACAGCGATTGCAGCATTTTTAAATATATATGTATATGCAAATATACATATATATATTTATGTGATAATATGTGTATATACAGTACACATATTAACACATAAATATATATGTATATAAGCATATACATATATATTTACTGAGAACACACAGTTCCCATAGACCGAAATGTAAAGGCAATTTTTAGTGCCTTTTTTTTTTTTTTTTTAACATCTCAGACCAGCCAACTTTAAAGCACAAAAACTGCCTAGTGCAGTTGTTTTTTATTTTAAAACATTTTTTTTAAATAAAAAAAACTATAATCATTGTTTTCAGTGTTTACAAAAGATTTATTTCCCAGGCAGAACTTTTGCAATACATTGCCTAATTGCTGGTATATACTGCTCATATGTAAAAATAAATCTAGTACAACTTTAGCTTTTATTTAAATTTTGAGTGTGACATCATGGCACTGTTTGCCTCCATCATAGAAGCTTATCCAGACTTAGGGGCATATTTATCAAGCTCCGTATGGAGGCTCGGCGGAAACAGAAGTTATGAAGCAGCGGTCTAAAGACCGCTGCTCCATAACCTGTCCACCTGCTCTGAGGCGGTGGACAGAAATCGACAGAAATCAACCCGATCAAATACGATCGGGTTGATTGACACCCCCTGCTAGTGGCCGCAAATCTGCAGGGGGCGGTATTGCACCAGCAGTTCACCAGAACTGCTGGTGCAATGATAAATGCCGAGAGCGTATGCTGTCGGCATTTATCGATGTGCAGCGGACATGATCCGCTATATCGGATCATGTCCGCTCGCACATCATAAATAGGCCCCTTAGCAGCAGATAACTTTTCAGCAACATCTTCTTGTTTTTTGAGCCCTCAAATTGTATTAGTATCTGTAGTATCTGTTCTCCACTAGTGCAAGATAACAATATAATTATCTTCACACCGTTTAAAGGGACATGGAAGTCAAAATGATCACATTTACATTGTAGGCTTTGTTGAACAGAATATGCGTAAGCTGTCCGCCCACAGCAAATCGTGTCCGCTCGACCATTGTAAAATGAAGCTGTCTAAATCCTTTGCAGGTGTTAAACACAGTTGTATGTTAGCAACAGTACAATAATACAATGCTCTAAAACAGACTGTTTTCATTATTCATGAAATTCTCTGACTGCCTTAACTGGGATGTCATCTAGTCAAATGTTATTTGAAGTAATATATTCCATTATATCAACAATTATTATTCTACACATTTTAAACATGACCTCTTATTCTAGATATGCTGATCATATGAAAACTTTTTTTTGTGTACCTTATTTTGGGCTAGATTAGCTATAAGATATCTCCCAGCAGTACAACACTGTTCCTGAGCCTACCTAGGTTTGCTTTCAACAAAGAATACCAAGAGAAGTAAGTACATATCATAATTAAACTAAATTGGAAAGTTGTTTAAGACTGCATGCTCTATCTTCAACATGAAGGCTTATTTTTTTTACTTTTTTGTCCCTTTAAAACTTTAAGGGCTAGATTACAAGTGGTGAGCTGACTGTTGCGCACTAGCGATAAGGGGTTTCTCCCAACTCTTTGCGCGTCAGAAGTAGTGCACGTATTACGAGTTGAAAATAAACCCATTTGTTTGAGTGCAATTTAATTAAACGAGCGTCGGGATTGTGTGACTTCAGAGCTCTGGTTAATTGTTACGCAAAAGAAAAAAGTTGCACAAAACAGATCAAAAATACATTTAAAGGGATAGTAAACCCACATTTTTTTTCTTTTATAATTCAGACAGAGTATGCAATTTTAAGCAACTTTCAAATTTACTCCTATTATCAATTTTTCTTCATTCTCTTGGTATCTTTATTTGGAAAGCAAGAATTTAAGGTTAGAAGCCGGCCCATTTTTGGTTCTATTTATACCTGCACACCATATACATAGTAACATCAGTGGAACACTATCATTATGTGCCAGACAGTCACTGTAGTTACTACACAGCTTCTTACCCTCCAGCACTGGATTGGACTGTAGCAGCTGCTCTTTCACTTGGTTCACTTCTTTTCCTTTCCCACATACAGCTGCCACGTAGGACATCACCAATTTGCTGGCCTCTAGGGAAGAAGAACATATCACTTGAGCACAATGAAAATAATCAATAATATGGCTTCAGTTAAGGTTACCACACCTAGCGCCTTGAGACCCTCACGGGTGATTAGTTTGCGCTCTATGAGTACCCAATAGATAGATAGATAGATAGATAGATAGATAGATAGATAGACACAGCCTGCATTTTACTGACAAGGACAGTATTTTTAAGGCTCAGGTCAAAGTTGAAAATGAAGAATAAATATAGAAATAAAGATGATATTGTGGGGAAACTTCTAAGTGTGTTCTAATGGTAAACAAATTATTATTTAATATCAGCCCTAGCAGCTTTAGGTCCTAAATTATGCTGTATAATTATTTATGCAAATATATGCTAATGAGCATGGCCAGTATTTTTTTCAAGAACGCCGGACAGATAGCTCAGCCTGCTAATGCACTGTGGCTGAGCTCTGTAGCAACCCAAGGGTTGCAGGTTTGATTCCCGGCAAGGTCCACTCAGCTTTTCATCCTTCCGAGCTCGATAAAATGAGCAGCGTCTTGAGACCCTTACGGGTGATTAGCCGCGCTTTACAAGTACCCAAAACATACATACAAGAAAAGGTGGAAACCTTACTTCTTAAAGAATTAAAAAGGTTTACATATATATATTCCAATTTAATGTTTTACCATGCGTGCTTTTGTTTGTAAGTATAAGTCAGTCTGTGTGGCTACCAACTAACACACATTTATTCCTATTATCATACAAGGTCATATATTAGCCTGTAAAGAGCAATACACTAGCCTTGGCATAATGAGCTATGCACTCTTAAAGTTATATATCTAATGACTTATTTAGTTTAGGACAAATATGTATAGTAATGATAAAGTATTTTAACTGATTGTTAAAAAATATAATTTTTGGTAACAGTGTCCAGTTAAATAATGTTAATCTTTAAAGGACTAACTTAAAGGGACAGTAAACCTTAAAAATAATGTTATATAATTCTGCACATAGTGCAGAATTATATAACATTATTTAGGTGCTATAGCCATAAACTCCTTTTTTACCTTTTAATTTGCTAAAAATATGGCGCTTTTACAGACCCGCTCTCTGCTCTCTGCTGAGCGGGTCTGTTATTTTTAGTCAGCGCATCGGGCCAGCTGTATAGTCACAGCCCGGCCCGACCATGCCATAAGACTAAGTGCAGCTCGCTCCTGTCACAGGAGCGAGCTGCACTTAGTGCTATGGCGCGGTCGGGCCGGGCTGTGACTATACAGCTGGCCCGATGCGCTGACTAAAAATAACAGACCCGCTCAGCAGAGAGCAGAGAGCGGGTCTGTAAAAGCGCCATATTTTTAGCAAATTAAAAGGTAAAAAAGGCGTTTATGGCTATAGCACCTAAATAATGTTATATAATTCTGCACTATGTGCAGAATTATATAACATTATTTTTAAGGTTTACTGTCCCTTTAACATTTGATATAAAGATTATGGTCCCTAGTTGTCAAGCCTTCAACTTGTAGTTTGTGTAACATTTTGCATGAAAATCTGTACATGAATTATGGCTCAACCGAACAAGTAGCAATCCCTATTTTATTATAAGATATTTGTGTTGGCACGTGGTTGTCATTGGCATTTGGTTGACTGTAGAATGAGCCCTCGGGGGGTAGTTATCAACGTGTCAACTTTCCTGCCTTCGCAGGCCCAATACACCCGCCTAAGCTCGCCTCACATCGCCGCCGCGGACCTGAAAAAATTTGCCTAAGTTATCAAGTAAAGCTGTCAAAAAGCCGCGGGGCGATGAGCAGCGGACTGTGAAAGTTATCACTCATCCGATCTCGCTGCTCTTTGGCTTTTTCCCAGCTTTATTGCTAGCCTGTCACTAAGCACTCATACTAACTACACTGTTCTACCCCCTATACCGGCGCCCCCGGAGCCCCCCGCAACTAAATAAAGTTAGTAACCCCTAAACCGCCGCTCCTAGACCCCGCCGCAAGTCTTATACATGTATTAACCCCTAAACCGCCGCTCCCGGACACCGCTGCCACCTACATTATACCTAGTAACCCCTATCCTGCCCCCCTATACCGTCGCCCTCTATAATAAAGTTATTAACCCCTATCCTGCTGATCCCGCACCTCGCCGCAACTAAATAAATAGTTTAACCCCTAAACAGCCGCTCCCTGACCCCGCCGCAACCTATATTACATTTATTAACCCCTATCCTGCCCCCCCTACACTGTCGCCACCTATAATAAATTTATTAACCCCTATCCTGCCCCTCACTACACCGCCGCCACTGTAATAAAATTATTAACCCCTAAACCTAAGTCTAACACTAACCCTAACACCCCCCTAACTTAAATATTAATTAAATAAATCTAAATAATATTTCTATTATGAACTAAATTAATCCTAGTTAAAACTAAATACTTACCTTTAAAATAAACCCTAATATAGCTACAATATAAATAATAATTATATTGTAGCTATCTTAGGATTTATTTTTATTTTACAGGTACCTTTCAATTTATTTTAACTAGGTACAATAGCTATTAAATAGTTATTAACTATTTAATAGCTTACCTAGCTAAAATAAAGAGAAATGTACCTGTAAACTAAAAACTAACTAAGTTACAATTACACCTAACACTACACTATCAATAAATAAATTAAATTAATTAACTACAAATACCTATAATTAAATACAATTACATAAACTAACTAAAGTACAAAAAAAAGCTAAGTTACAAAAAATAAAAAAAATAAGTTACAAACATTTAAAAAAATATTACAACAATTTTAAGCTACTTACACCTAATCTAAGCCCCCTAATAAAATAACAAACCCCCCAAAATAAAAAAATGCCCTACCCTATTCTACATTAAAAAAGTTCAAAGCTCTTTTACCTTACCAGCCCTTAAAAGGGCCTTTTGTGGGGGCATGCCCCAAAGAATTCAGCTCTTTTGCCTGTAAAAGAAAAATACAACCCCCCCAACATTAAAACCCACCACCCACATACCCCTAATCTAACCCAAACCTCCCTTAAAATAACCTAACACTAATCCCCTGAAGATCATCCTACCTTTAGTCGTCTTCACTCAGCCAAGCCACCGATGGAACTGAAGAGGAGACCCGGACCGGCAGAAGTTATCCTCCAAGCGGCGCTGAAGAAATCTTCCATCCGATGAAGTGATCCTCCAAGCGGCGCTGAAGAAATCTTCCATCCGGGCGAGGTCATCTTCCAAGAGGCGCTGAAGAAGTCTTCTATCCGGGCGAGGTCATCTTCGAAGCCGGGTCTTGAATCTTCATCCCGCCGACACGGAACATCCTTCTTTCCCGACGGACTACCGAAGAATGAAGGCTCCTTTAAGGGACGTCATCCAAGATGGCGTCCCTTCAATTCCGATTGGCTGATAGGATTCTATCAGCCAATCGGCGGAATTAAGGTAGGAAAAATCTGATTGGCTGATTGAATCAGCCAATCAGATTCAAGTTCAATCCGATTGGCTGATCCAGTCAGCCAATCAGATTGAGCTCACATTCTATTGGCTGATCGGAACAGCCCGGATGGAAGATTTCTTCAGCGCTGCTTGGAGGATCACTTCATCGGATGGAAGATTTCTTCAGCGCCGCTTGGAGGATAACTTCTGCCGGTCCGGGTCTCCTCTTCAGTTCCATCGGTGGCTCGGCTGAGTGAAGACGACTAAAGGTAGGATGATCTTCAGGGGATTAGTGTTAGGTTATTTTAAGGGGGGTTTGGGTTAGATTAGGGGTATGTGGGTGGTGGGTTTTAATGTTGGGGGGGGGGTTGTATTTTTCTTTTACAGGCAAAAGAGCTGAATTCTTTGGGGCATGCCCCCACAAAAGGCTCTTTTAAGGGCTGGTAAGGTAAAAGAGCTTTGAACTTTTTTAATGTAGAATAGGGTAGGGCATTTTTTTATTTTGGGGGGGTTTGTTATTTTATTAGGGGGCTTAGATTAGGTGTAAGTACCTTAAAATTGTTGTAATATTTTTTTAAATATAAATAAATGACGGTGTAGGGGGGCAGGATAGGGGTTAATAAATTTAATATAGGTTGCGGGGGTCCGGGAGCAGCGGTTTAGGGGTTAATATGTATAGAGTAGCTTGCGGTGGGCTCCGGGAACGGCGGTTTAGGGGTTAACATATTTATTATAGTGTCGGTGGGCTCCGGGAGCAGCGGTTTAGGGGGTAATAACTTTATTTAGTTGCGGCGGTGTAGGGGGGACAGATTAGTGGTGTTTAGACTCGGGGTACATGTTAGGGTGTTAGGTGCAGACAGCTCCCATAGGAATGAAAGGGATGTCTGTCAGCAGCGAACTTTTACTTTCGCCATGGTCAGACTCCCTTTGATTCCTATGGGATCCGCCGCCTCCAGGGTGGCGGTTTGAAAACCAGGTATGCTGGGCCGTAAAAGTGCCGGGCGTACCTGCTAGTTTTTTGATAACTAGCAAAAGTAGTCAGATTGTGCCGAACTTGTGTGCGGAACATCTGGAGTGACGTAAGAATCGATCTGTGTCGGACTGAGTCCGGCGGATCGAAGTTTACGTCACAAAATTCTACTTTTGCCGGTCTGTAGCCTTTGATAACTAAGGCGAATCAGCCTCGCCACAAATACGCTGCGGAATTCCAGCGTATTTGAGATTGACGGCTTGATAACTACCCCCCTTTATCTGTTCATGCAGTTTGCACAACAAAAATCAATAGGGCGTCCAAGCTGACACCTTGAATATAAAAGGAGTGATTGTCACGGAGATGTATAAAAGGACAACATAACAGTTGTCTTATATCAGTTGTGATTATGCTGACCATAAGATATGCAAGCTATAAAAATAATGTTTTGATTATTTTTTTTTAATAAATATCATGCTAGCATTATTATTGCTTAAAAAAACAATGGATCAATAGATACGTAAAGTGTATCACAACTAGGAATGGGCGAATGTTTCTAAAAATTCAAAATTTAAAATGAATTTTGATACATTCGTTCGAATCGAATTTCGATTGTTTATATAACATGCTAACATTCTATTTTCGAACTTTCGTTTTTTAATTTTTCAATAAAATTCAAAAATATTTGTTCGAATAATAGAATATTTAGCTATGGATTCATTCAATTTCAAAATGTAATATTTGAATTTGAATGTGACATTCGAATTTGAATGTAACATTTGAATTCAAAATAGTATTTCTAGTCTGCAACTGTGTTTAATAAATGTAATATTCGAATTTGAGTGCTACATTCAAATTTGAATGTCAAATTCGATTTCAAAATAGTATTTCTAGTCTAATACTGTTTTATAAATGTAATATTCGAATAAGAATGTGACATTCGAATTTGAATGTGACATTCAAATTCAAAATAGTATTTCTAGTCTAATACTGTGTTTTATAATTGAAATATTTGAATTTGAATGTGACATTTGAATTCGAATGTCACATTCAAATTCAAATGTCACATTCGAATGTCACATTCAAATTCGAAAGTGACATTCAAAAATTGTAAATAACATTTGATAATAGAATTTTTAAGAATACAGGCGGCCCTCGGTTTACAACGGTTCAATTTGCACCGTTTCAGAATAGCAACCTTTTTTTCAGTCATGTGACTGTTATTGAAAAGCATTGAGAAGCAGTGCATTAATTAAAATAGCCAGTAGGTGGAGCTGTCTGCTTGTGTTGCAGCAAAGATATGCAAGCCAAGCACACAAGCAGGCTGAAATTAATCAGTGTAGCTAGCTAGACCTGAGCTATCGAGCAGCTTTCAAAGGAACAAGATCTTCCTGTCTATAAATCCATCCAGATTGGAATGCAGAGAAAGAACTGTTTGCAAAAAAATGCAAGTAAATTCTGTGTTGTGTGATTTTTTAATTAGGTTTATAATGCTGTTTTAGCAAATGTTTTTGTTCATTTAACTTAGTTTAATGATATATTCTGTGTCTAATGCTGTTTAGCATTTAAAGTCTTCATTTCAAAGCTTTAAAAGTAATGTATTAGGTGTTACTTATGACAATTTTGAGAGGGGCCTGGAACCTAACTCCCTCACTTCCCTTTGACTTACATTATAAACTGGGTTTCAATTTACAACGGTTTCGATTTACAATCATTCCTTCTGGAACCTAACCCCGGAGTAAACTGAGGGCTACCTGTATTCATTCTTATCAAAATTCTATTATGTAAATCGATTTTTTACAATAACATTCGTTCTAACATTCGAATTTGAATATAAACACATTCTCCCATCCCTAATCACAACGCTAACAGTACCTGTGAGCACCAAATTCTAATAAGCAAACACCTTTAAATATACTTATTTGCAATGTCGCCACTATCATAATGTTCTGTAATCCCTTTGATTTTCTGCCACAAGGCACTTTTCTGGCTTTTCTGTTCTGTTTTACATGAGCACATGCAGGTTCTTGTATATGGAATTTACCATTGATTCACAACTATTTGTGTCAAATATTACCCAATAAGGTATGGCTATTTTTAATTTTTTTGCATTTCCATAAGGCACAAGCTAATGCAGGAAGCAAACCAGTGTCTCTATAAATGGGGTCCTATTATTTATTTTATTTATAAAATATTTTGCCAGGAAGGATACATTGAGATTTCTCTCGTTTTCAAGTATGTCCTGGTCCTATGGTTTGAAAGAAGTGAGCAGTAGGAGAAAGACAGTTGTCTTTGTGAAGATTAGCATAACACTAGCTAGTGAAAATGTGTCTGTGCTTGTGTGCTGTTTTTTAAAGGATATCTTACCAGTTTTCCCTGCACCACTTTCCCCTGTTATCAATATGCACTGGTCTCTATCTCGGTCACGCAGGGACTGGTAAGCTTCATCTGCTACAGCATAGCTTGAAAGCAATTAGAAAACAGGTTAGATGCCAGGACTTCTGCAAAAAAGAATATTGTATTTCAGAAAAAATAATTCTGTCTATTTCATCTTTTTAATGAATACAAAGTATAGCACCTCTCAATAAAGCTCTGAAAAGCTTTATTGTTTTAGATAACATAAACATTATTTTAAAAGCTCAGGGTGATTGAGCACTTTTTTTGTTTCTTGCAAAACGTTGAAAAAAGCTCACTGTAAATATTAGTAGCCTCTATTGCAGGCTGAGGTTTGTGATGTTTGTGAAGAAGAGGATGTGTAGATGTGCTATACAGTGATCTATTGTGTGGCCTAATGTTTAACCAAACCTTCCTTTGAAACTGCATTTGTGACGAGAAGGCTTTAATAAACAATGGCACTTCTAATGGATTGGAATGATTTTGAAAATGAAAAAAAAAATCATTCAAAAATGCATATTATGTTAGCGCAGGGCACTTCCTACACATTAGAATAGGGGCCTTGATTTGCTGTCTTTGTTGCTGTATCTATTTCAATAGATGCTTCATTGTTTATGTGCTGAATGACCGGCCTTCCTGCTCAAGACTTCAGCATTCAAGCAGCCTTCAGGTATACCCTGGATACTTACCTTATGAGTAGGTAGTTGACCCTAGTGTATGGATTAGAATAATGACTCTTTATTCTAAAAAGCAGACATTTTGATAAAAAAATTAAACTATAAAATGGATCTGCACATTTTCATGGCCCTTGGAGAACTACAGAGTAAACATGAGCAAAGAATATATGTTTTTTTTTTATTTACCATAGATCGCAACCTAAGACTTTTTTAAAATGTAGCAGGAAATTACATTGGACATTAAAAGCTTGCAGTATACAGAATAATTATAATTGAATCAATAAAGCTATTCTATTGATATTTTAATAGTTTTACTCTTCTATGTGATTTTATTTTAATTGGATGATTAAGAAGGAATCCTATTTACATTGTTCTGGCAAGCACATTAGCAATCTCTGGACCAGCCATGACTTCCCGTATATTTGTAGTGGAAGGAGAGACTAGACTTACCAGACAGCACAAAGTAATTCTCCTGTAAGGCTATGGATTAGATGCTGCTATTTATGAGCAATTTGTTTCTGGACAATGGCAAAGTAATGGGGGCACTAATGGACTTGGCCTGTGTCCGAGACAGTGGAAGTTAACTGGTACATCTATTATACTAATTTCCCCTGAGAGTAGGTGTCTTCTGACATCAGCACACCAGCAATCAACACACCATTCATTTTATTTCTTAGAATGTGATGTCAGGTAAATGAGTGCTTACATTTGTTTTCCATATCTTAAAAGAAATTAAGCAAATATATATACATATATATATATATATATATATATATATATATATATAAAAATAGACACACAGTATATATCTATATATCATCTTATTCACGGTTATTTAGGCAGCTTGTCATAGGAAAAATCATGCTTAGCATAACTTGAACCTCTTTTTTTTTTTTTTACAATAAAAATATACATTGTTATTTCACCAATTTGGTTAGAGTAAACTAATGAGTGTACATTAATTTTTCCAGTTGCCTCTATAATGGATCCTTTTTACGTTAGTAACTTGAGTGTAACTATAAATAGCATAAACTGCTAATCCCAAGACAGTAGTTTTTAAAGCTGATTATATTTTATACACAATTTGTATCATCTGCACCCATCTGAAAAAGAATCTGTATCTGTTGGTAGTAAGTAGAAGTTTATTCCTGTGCCAAACTATTACATGCATTGTTATTTACAATACTTTATTATCATTTTTAAACAGATCAATTTTATTTTTCATTAAATCTGTAAAAAAAAAAAAAAGGGTTTATTCCAATCCGTTAAATAGAGGAACTAAGTAAATATGGGTATATATATATTTTTTTTTACAATAAAAAACGTTGACCTGCCACTGCCTGCACTGATATCATGTGAGAGTGACATGATGCTTCACTAGTGTCTCTGACTACAGGGGTTAGTGTTTCTGTTTTACCCATTGGTGTTTATGTGTGTGTGTGTGTGTATATGTGTATATGTATGTGACTGTGTGTGTATTTATGTATGTATGTGTATGTGTGTGTATGTTTGTGGAACCAGCAAATTACAGACGTTGTTACTACAGCATGGCAGGGCGGGGGGTAAACAGTGTCAGTCTATACAGTACCACTATATACAGTACAGGGGGCTGGACCATGTCACAGACTACTGTGGTCACTTTATAAAGTACTGGGGCAGGTAGGGTCAGGCCAGCCATCTCACAGGCAGATTACAGACTGTGTCACTGACTTACTATATACAGTACTGGTGGGTTAAACAGTGTCACTATATACAGTAATAGGGGGTCAGACCATCTCACAGACTGAGGGCACAGGGTACCTCCTTTTGCAGACGTAATCTGATTCACATTTTTATTCTGTGTTAAATGTAAAAACAAAAAAAAGATATGTATCAAATTCACTTGTTTTGGGGGGTGGGGGCCCTTCTTAGATTCTTGCACCTGAGCCCTGTGGTTTCTAGTTACGCAGTTTTTTTGGACATAGTTCATGTGTTAAGAAACCTAATCACTTTATGCAATTGCAGAATGCAATTTTAAACAACTTTCTAATTTACTTCTATTATCTAATTTACTTTGTTCTCTTGGTATCCTTTATTGAAAATCGTACCTAGGAAGGCACAGGGACAGCAATACACTACTAGGAGCTAGCTACTGCTTGGGATAAATGCCTCTTTTATTGGCTCACACAATGTTTTCTGCTTGCTCCAAGTAATGCATTTTTGCTTATTCAGCAAAGGAGACCAAGATAATGAAACTAATTTAATAATAGCAGTAAATTTGTAAGTTATTTAAATTATATGCAACATCTGAATTATTAAATAAAAAAAAGTTTTTTATGACCTTTAAAGGGACATGAAACCCAAAAAATGTTCATATATGATTCAGACAGAGCAGACCATTTAAAACAACTTTCTAACTTACTTCTATTATCTAATTTGCTTCATTATCTTGGTATTCTTTGTTGAAATGCACACCTACTGGGAGCTAGTTGTTAATTGGTGGCTGTACATATATGTCCTCTTCAATAAAGGATACTAAGAGAATGTGGCAAAATTGATAACAACAATAAATTGGAAAGTTATTTAAAAATGAAATGTATGCTCTTTCCAGATCATGACACACAAATTTGGGGTTTATATCCCTTTAAAAATATAGCTCAAATCACACTTGTAGCTAATGAAACATGTACACAACTACTATGCAATACTCAACTATGACTGTATCCAGACATTTAAAAAAAAGGTAAATTATCAAATTAAATAAAATGATAATCAAGTTATTTGCATACTTCAGAATTATGGAGTGAATTTCTTTTTTTAAACACATTAGGCGGTTTTGTTTTTTTTCTTATATATATTTTGCTTTGTGAGTGCAGAAACCCCCACACAAAAAATCATTGAAAGGGCTATTTCTTATAGATTTTAGAAGGTTGGTTAAATAATCTAAATGTAAAAATTTGGATTATCCTCTAGGAACTGCACTGAGGATATTTATTTTGTGTGTTCCCAGAAGAGTTATTTTAAATTGTAACTATTATATCAATGTATAAGTCTTCACAACTGATAGAATTGCAGTGCATAACTGTGGGGTAAGTGCTGCTTATTAAACAAAAACATAACTAAATGATGCAATCGCTATAGCAACCAGACCTCCAGAGGGTCCAATCAGGATCTGGATATGGCTATAGTTATGTGTAACCGTAAATAAAGAAAAGCTTTGTTATAAAACAGTGTTGTCTACATTTATACTGCATATATATATAGTTATGATTATTGATTGTATATTTGAGAAAAGCAAAGGGACAAAGTTATTTACAATGCTTGATTTATTTTGCAGCCCCTCTTGTGAAAATTAGAGTATTTACATGATGATTACACATATTACCTATATGAGGTGGTGGTACTTAGTACTGGTAAGTACCCCCACAAAAAAAGACATATATATATTTATATACGTATATATATATATATATATATCAGAAAAGTATCCACACTCGCTTGGTTTCATTAAAAAAGTGTTTTATTTGGTACCAAATAAAACGCTTTTTTTTAATGAAACCCAATGGATCCTTTGCTGTTCTACATATGATGACATCTTGACACCCTCGTAGTTGTCCCTATACGGTGACAGTGGGCATTCTCTGGATGTTCTTATAGATATATATATATATATATATATATAAAACTGGTGTCCCATCCTGCCCCTTCTTCAGAACCCTGAAACGTCACAATCAAAGTTGTGTGAACAAGACCAGTGAGTGCCGCTGTATGGTGGGTACAGTTCTATATTGTTTTTCAAGCTAGGCACCCTGTCAAGTCGTCTATTAAACAGAGAGTGCCGATTCATGATGTGGAATATATATATAAAATATATATATATATATATATATATATATATATATATATATATGTGTGTGTGTGTGCGTTCGAGCACATGGATGTGTTGCCCTCACATGAAAAGATATCTGGAACTTACATATGTGGCTTCAGCTCGTACAAGTTGCAGTTTCTATATTCTTCAACTTTCTCAGGGGTGAAGATGGAAAGTTGCTTGTAGGGATTCACTGATATTACCACATTTCCTATATATGTCTAACATAAAAACAAAATACTCTAATGAATACTAGTAGCTTAAGCACAGGGCACAATACGTTATATATCAAAAATACAAATATATATAATTATTTTATACAACATTTTGCTCTTTTATCATACTTATTATTTCTTTCATGTAATTGGCAAGAGTCCATGAGCTAGTGACATATGGGATATACAATCCTACCAGGAGGGGCAACGTTTCCCAAACCTCAAAATGCCTATAAATACACCTCTCACCACACACACAATTCAGTTTTACAAACTTTGCCTCCTATGGAGGTGGTGAAGTAAGTTTGTGCTAAGATTTCTACGTTGATATGCGCTTCTCAACATTTTGAAGCCCGATTCCTCTCAGGGTACAGTGAATGTCAGAGGGATGTGAAGGGAGTATCACCTATTGAATGCAATGGTTTTCCTAACGGGGGTCTATTTCATAGGTTCTCTGTTATCGGTCGTAGAGATTCATCTCCTACCTCCCTTTTCAGATTGACGATATACTCTCATATTCCATTACCTCTACTGATAACCGTTTCAGTACTGGTTTGGCTATCTGCTATATGTGGATGGGTGTCTTTCGGTAAGTATGTTTTTATTACTTAAGACACCTCAGCTATGGTTTGGCACTTTATGCATTAATATAAAGTTCTAAATATATGTATTGTACTTATATTTGCCATGAGTCAGGTTCATGTTCATGTAATTTCCGGATGTTGTTGGCGCCAAAAAAATTTCAATTTATTTCATTATTTTAATACCCCATTGCTATTTGCCTCTTGCCTTTTTTTATGTCAGAGGACTATGCTATTGCATTTTTTTTTCCCATTCCTGAAACTGTCATATAAGGAAATTGACAATTTTGCTTTATATGTTGTTTTTTATTTTACATTTTGCAAGATGTCTCAATCTGATCCTGCCTCAGAAGTATCTGTTGGAACTTTACTGCCTGATGTCGGTTCTACTAAAGCTAAGTGCATTTTATTTCTGAATGTCATTTGTATTGGTTATCATGATAAACTTTTATATGCAGATATTGTGTCCATCAGTAAATAGTACATTGCCTGTTGTTGTTCCTTGAACTTTTAATGTACGTGTTATACCTATGAAATTTAAAGATTCTGTTCAGAAGGCTTTGTCTGCTATTCTGCCTTCTAATTATTATAAGGTCTTTTAAAACTTCTCATAAGGTTGATGAAATTTCAAATGACTGACAACATAATGAATTATCCTCCTCTGATGAGGATCTATCTGATTCAGAAGATCCTTCCTCAGATATTGACACTGACAAACCAACTTATTTATTTTAAATGAAGTATTTTCATTCTTTGTTAATTGTTTTGGATATCGTGGAAACTAGTCCTCTTGATATTAGAACTAGTAAATTCTGTTTTTAAACCTCCTGTGGTTACTCCAGAGGTTTTTTTCCTATTCCTGATGCTATTTCTGTTATGATTTATAAGGAATGGAATAAGCCGGGTACTTCTTTTTTTCCTTCTTCAAGGTTTTAAAAATTGTATCCTTTACCAGCAATTACTATAGAGTTTGGCAAAAGATCCTCAAGTTGATGGGGCTATTTCTACTCTTGCTGAACGTACCTCTATTCCTATGGAAGATAGTACTTAAGTTCCTTTAGATAGGAAACTTGAATCTTTTCTAAGGAAAGCTTATTTATATTCAGGTCATCTCAGGCCTGCAATTTCTTTGGCTGATGTTGCAGCTGCATCAACATTTTTTGTTGGAAAATTAGCGCAACAAGAATTGGATTCTGATTTATCTAGCATTGTTCGCTTACTGCAACATACTAATCAGTTCTGATGCCATTTTTTTTATATCATCAAGTTTGATAGATCTATGTCTTTAGCTATTTTTAGCTAGAAGAGTTTTGTGGATTTTATCTTGGAATGCTGATATGACTTTTTAGGTCTAGATTGCTATCTCTTTCTTTCCAAGGTAATAAGAGACCTAAAGGGTAAATATAAAGCTTCTAATCGTTTTCGTTCTTTTTGTCAATTAAGGAACAAAAACCTTTTCCTTCCCTATGGAATCTGTTTCCAATTGGAAACCTTCATTAAATGGAATAAATCCAAGCCATTTAAGAAACCAAAAGCCAGCCCCTAAGTCCGCATGAAGGTGCGACTCTCATTCCAGCTCAGCTGGTAGAAGGCATATTAAGGTTTTTTTCAAGGATGTTTGGATAAATTCTGTCCAAAATCTATGATTTCAGTATTGTCTCTCAAGGGTATCGAATATGATTCTGAGTAAGTTCTCCTGTGAGAAGATTTTTTTCTCTCACGCATCCCAGCAAATCCAGTTAAAGCTCAGGCTTTCCTGAGGTATGTTTCAGTCCTGGAGTTTCAGGGGTAGTCATGCCAGTTCCTTTTCAGGAACAGGGTCTGGAGTTTCATTCAAATTTATTCATTTATCCCAAAGAAGGAAATTTCATTCAGACCAATTTTGGATCTGAAAATTTTGAATCGTTATGTAAGAGTACCATCTTTCAAATGGTAACTTTCAGGACTATTCTGCCTTTTGTTCAGCAAGAACATTTTATGTCCTCAATGGACTTGCAGGATGTATACCTTCATATTCCGATTCATTCAGATCATTTTCAGTTCCTGAGATTCTCTTTTCTAGACAAGCATTACCAATTCATTGCTCCTCCATTTGGACTAGCAACCGTTCAAAGAATTGTTTTAAAGGTTCTAGGTGCCCTGCTTTATGGAAACCAGAGAGCAGGGTATTGCGGTGTTTCCTTATTTGGATGATATCTTGGTACTAGCTGAGTCTTTACGTTCTGCAGAATCTCACACGAATCAACTAGTGTTGTTTCTTCGGAAACATGGTTGGAGGATCAATTTATCAACAGTTTCTTGATTGCTCACACAAGGGTAACCTTTTTTAGGTTTCCAGATGGATTCAGTGTCCATGACTCTGTCTCTAACAGATAAGAGACGTTTGAAATTGGTTGCAGCCTGTTGGCACCTTCAGTCTCAGTCATTCCCTTCAGTGGTTATGTGCATGGACATTTTAGGTCTCATGACTGCAGCATCGGACGCGATTCCCTTTGCTCGTTTTCACATGAGACCTCTCCAGCTTTGTTTGCTGAATCCATGGTGCAGGGATTACACAAAGATATCACAATTAATATCCTTAACTCCCAATGTTTGACTCTCTTTGATGTGTGCTACAATCACTGTCACAATCACTGTAAAAAACACTCTAACATAAACCCTGAGTCTAAACACCCCTAATCTTACACTTATTAACCCCTAATCTTCCGCCCCCGACATCGCCGACACCTACATTATACTTATTAACCCCTAATCTGCCGCTCCGGACATCGCAGACACCTACATTATACTTATTAACCCCTAATCTGCCGCCCCCAAGGTCGCCACCACTCTAATAAACATATTAACCCCTAAACCGCCCCACTCCCGCCTCGCAAACACAAGTTAAATATTATTAACCCCTAATCTGCTGTCCCCAACATCGCCGCCACCTACCTACATTTATTAACCCCTAATCTGCTGGACCCAACGTCGCCCCCACTATACTATATTTATTAACCCTTAAACCTAAGTCTAACCCTAACACCCCCTAACTTAAATATAATTAAAAAAAATCTAAATAAAACCAACTATTAAGAACTAAATAATTCCTTTTTAAAACTAAATACTTACCTGTAAAATAAACCCTAAGCTAGCTACAATATAACTAATAGTTACATTGTAGCTAGCTTAGGGTTTATTTTTATTTTACAGGCAAGTTTGTATTTATTTTAACTAAGTAGAATAGTTACTAAATAGTTATTAACTATTAAATAGCTACCTAGCTAAAATAAATACAAATTTACCTGTAAAATAAAACCTAACCTAAGTTACACTAACACCTACACTACAATTAAATAAATTACCTAAATTAAAAACAATTAAATAAATTAAATACAATTACCTAAATTACTAAAAAACAACAACACTAAATTACACAAAATAAAAAACAAATTACAAGATATTTAAACTAATTACACCTAATCTAATAGCCCTATCAAAATAAAAAAAGCCCCCCCAAAATAAAAAAAAACCTAGCCTAAACTAAACTACCAATAGCCCTTAAAAGGGCCTTTTGCGGGGCATTGCCCCAAATAAAGCAGCTCTTTTAACTGTAAAAAAAAAATACAAACAACCCCCCAACAGTAAAACCCACCACCCACACAACCAACCCTCCAAATAAAACCCTAACTAAAAAAACCTAAGCTCCCTACTGCCTTGAAAAGGGCATTTGTATGGGCATTGCCCTTAAAAGGGCATTTAGCTCTATTGCTTCCCAAACCCTAACCTAAAAATAAAACCCACCCAATAAACCCTTAAAAAACCTAACACTAACCCCTGAAGATCCACTTACAGTTTTGAAGACCGGACATCCATACTCAACAAATCCGGGAGAAGTCCTCAAGGAAGCGGCAAGAAGTCCTCAACGAAGCCGGGAGAAGTTTTCATCCAAGCCGGGAGAAGTGCTCCTCCAGACGGGCAGAAGTCTTTATCCAGACGGGATCTTCTATCTTCATCCATCTGGCGTGGAGCGGTCCATCTTCAAGACATCCAACGCGGAGCATCCTCTTCTTTCCGACGACTAACGACGAATTAAGGTTCCTTTAAATGACGTCATCCAAGATGGCGTCCCTTAGATTCCGATTGGCTGATAGAATTCTATCAGCCAATCGGAATTAAGGTAGGAAAAATCCTATTGGCTGATTGGATCCGCCAATAGGATTGAGCTTGCATTCCATTGGCTGATTGGAACAATAGAATGTGAGTTCAATCCTATTGGCTGATTGGATCAGCCAATAGGATTAAAGTTCAATCCTATTGGCTGATTGCATCAGCCAATAGGATTTTTTCAACCTTAATTCCGATTGGCTGATAGAATTCTATCAGCCAATCGGAATCTAAGGGACGCCATCTTGGATGACATCATTTAAAGGAACCTTCATTCGTCGTTAGTCGTCGGAAAGAAAAGGATGCTCCGTGTTGGATATCTTGAAGATGGACAGGTAAATTTGTATTTATTTTAGCTAGGTAGTTATTAAATAGTTTCACTAATGAAACGACCCGTTTGAGGTTGAGAAACGCGTCATAAGTATTAAAATCCATTTTATTTGAAGTTGTCTGTGTTGTGGTTTATCATTACCAACTGAACAATACACAAAAGATTACACCTTTGCAGCACCTGAAGTCCAGTCAACAGGAGGCATACACAAAGTTGCAACTAGGACAAGTGCCTTTGGAGCTTGGCTTCCACAGTGTACTAGCCACTGATAAGTGCTAGCCTGCTTTCTTGCACTGGTCACAGCACAGTGTCACACCATTTGGTAAGCATAATACTTACTTTTATCTGTACCTGCATATCCAGACGGTATCACGCTATTGTGGCGCCCTCTTTCTACTCTTTGTAGTTATTAAATAGTTAATAACTATTTAGTAACTATTCTACTTAGTTAAAATAAATACAAACTTGCCTGTAATATAAAAAATAAACCCTAAGCTAGATACAATTTAACTATTAGTTATATTGTAGCTAGCTTATGGTTTATTTTACAGGTAAGTATTTAGTTTTAAAAATGAATTATTTAGTTATTAATAGTAGGTTTTATTTAAATTTTTTAAAATTATATTTAAGTTAGGGGGTGTTAGGGTTAGACTTAGATTTAGGGGTTAATAATATAGTATAGTGGTGGGACGTTGGGGGCAGCAGATTAGGGGATAATAAATGTAGGTAGGTGGCGGCGATGTTAGGGACAGCAGATTATGGGTTAATAATATTTAACTAATGTTTGCGAAGCAGGAGTGCAGCGGTTTAGAGGTTAATATGTTTATTCTAGTGGCGGCGATGTCGGGAGCAGCAGATTAGGGGTCAATAATTTTATTTTAGTGTTTGTGATGTGGGAGGGCCTCGGTTTAGGGGTTAATAGGTAGTTTATGGGTGTTAGTGTACTTTTTAGCACTTTAGTTTTGAGTTTTATGCTACAGCGTTGTAGTGTAAAACTCATAACTACTGACTTTAGAATGCGTTTGGAATCTTGCGGTTTAGGCTGTACCGCTCACTTTTTGGCCTAAAAAAAAACTTGTAATATCGCGCTATGGAAGTCCAATTGAAAATAGACTATACACAAATTGCGTAAGTTGATTTGCGGTAAGGCCAAAAAATGTGCGGGACAGCTGTACCTACAAGACTAGAAATATCAGCGGTAGAAAAAAAGCAGCGTTATGAGCCTTAACGCTGCTTTTTTACTCAGAACGCAAGACTCATAATCTAGCCGATAGTTAGATAAAAGGTCTAAAAAAAAAGCATATGCACATAAAGGAATTTTTACCTATACTAAGAAGGAGGCTACTGTGTCTGCATCACAATTATGAATTAAAGCACAAAGCATGCACCAGGACATTTAACAAATATAAGATTCCTATAAACAAGCGACTGCACAGGGCTTAGCTTAAGACAATATATAGGGGTAGATTTATTATGCTGCGGATGCAGCTTTTTCTGCGCGAGCCTTCACAAACATTAAGAAGTAGCGGCCATAAGACCGCTACTCTTTAACTCATCTGCGATCGGGATGATTGACACCCCCTACTAACGGCCGATTGGCCGAGAATGTGCATGGGGCGGGATCTCTTAAAATGCTTGTGCAATGTTAAATGCCGACAGCGTCAGGCGGACATGATCCGCTACAGCAGACACTTGATAAATCTACCCCATAGTATTAAAAGAAAATAATCAAAATATATATCTTACTTTTACCTTTATATTTCATAAAATATGGTGACTGATATATATTTCTATATATATAAAGCAAAGTCCTGTGTAGGAATGCACACCATATATTTAGTAGCAGCTGCCAGGGTGCAATGTCAAAACAGTATGTACTATGCAAAAAAGGCAGCACTCACTGGTCATTTGTAAATAAAATGTAGCTTTTAATAATACAAAAAGTTAAAAACTTGGGAAAAAAATGATGTTTCGATGCCTAACTGGCATCTTTTTCAAATGTCCCAAAAGGTAAATCCAAAGTGGTCACACCAGCTATGTAGTGTTCCCCATGAGAGCATAACACTTCTGGCTGAATGTGTTATATTTATACAAGTCATAGCTGACATCGAGGCTGTGTTCAGCTGTGGATAATCACTGGCAAATATGATCAGCTGATTCCGTTCCCACCCACAAAGGTCTATCAGCCTTTGTTTGGGGAAGTTTCGCTCACAGCCGAGACAAGTGGGCTTGTATGATGATGCCTGAAAACATCGTAAGATCATTGGACACTACTCCGGTGCCGATTACTCCCACATATGCAAATTAGCCATGCAGTTGCTCAACTAACAGCGCAATGAAGTATAAAGCTTGTGGGTGGGAACGGAATCAGCTGATCAGATTTGCCAGTGATTATCCACAGCTGAACACAACCTCAATGTTAGCTATGAATTGTATAAATATAACACATTCAGCCAGTAGTTTTATGCTCTCATGGGGAACACCACATAGCTGGTGTGACCACTTTGGATTTACCTTTTGGGACATTTGAAAAAGATGCCAGTTAGGCATCGAAACGACATGTTTTTCCCAAGTTTTTAACTTTTTGTATTATTAAAAGCTAAAATTTATTTACAAATGACCAGTGAGAGCTGCCTTTTTTGCATAGTGTATATATATATATATATATATATATATATATATATATATATATTAACTAATGTCTAATATATAATATATTAGACATTAGTTAATATATATATATATATATCAGTCACCATATTTTATGAAATATAAAGCTAAAAGTAAGAAAATGAGTGGGAGAATAAGAAAACTAAATATTTAAAAAACAAATAAAAGAAACACAATTTGATACATTGAGATACAGAGGGACAGATGTGAAACAGTGCTCTTAGCATTGTTTAGGGTTTCTCTAGTACGTAGTTCCCTAGACATTATTGTTTTGTATCATATGCCATTCAGGGAATTTTTTGCTACTAAAAGAAGTGTTATGTGTATCCCATAAAATAAAGTGTGTTAAACTGTTAAAAGTACAAAGCCTAAACTTACATAGATTTCATCTTCCTTGAATCGTTCTTTAAGATTTTGGAGAAGGAAATCTTCTGAAAGGGAATCCAGGAGAACCATGTCCCCAACTCCAACCATTCCATCCAAGAAGGATTTGTTGTCCATCTTTGCAGGTCTGATGTCAGCTGAATGGGAACAAAACCCAGAATTAATTAATTCTAAGATTCATTAATTAATGAAAACCTTAAAATAATATAAAGTAAAACCTTACAAAACTCTAAAAAGCTGCAGTCTCCGGAAAGTGTAAGAGAAAGAACACCAAATCAGTTGAGTTTGAATATGTAGTGCTTGATAATTTTCTTCTCATTAACAGGACATTAAATGGCTGCCTCCCTCTAGTCATGCGTGCTGCCATGTTGAAATCTATCTTTCACTACATTTCAGTGCTAATCTGCTTGAACATGTGCAGCAACTCTCCTTCAGATACCTGAAGTGTGACCTGGGTTCCAAAATGGCAGCACCCATAATTAGAGGGAGCTGCATGAACTGTATTTAGTATTTACTTTATATTTAAGAACAAAAATATTTTTTTTTCCCTATGGAATATGCATTCAAGTACAATTTGACAGTTGTGTTAAAGGGACAGTCTAGTCCAGGGGTCAGCAACCTTCGGCTCCCAGATGTTTTGGAACTACATTTCCCACGATGCTGAGACACTCTTTAGGCTATCTGAGCATCATGGGAAATGTAGTTACAAAACATCTGGGAGCCGAAGGTTGCTGACCCCTGGTCTAGTCAAAATTACACTTTCATGATTCAGACTTTATAATTTACTCCTATAATCAATTTTTTTCTTCGTTCTCTTGGTATTTTTATTTGAATATAAGCTTAGGAGCGGGGCTATTTTTGGTTCAGCACTTGGGTAGCGCTTGCTGATTGGTGGCTACATTTAGACACCAATCAGAAAGTGCTACCCAGGTGCTAAACCAAAAATGGGCAGGCTGCTATACTTACATTCTTGCTTTTTTAAATAAAGATACCAAGAAAACAAAGCAAAATTGATAATAGGAGTAAATTAGAAAGTTGCTTAAAATTGCATGCTGTATCTGAATCATGAAAGTTTAATTTTAACTAGACTATTCCTTTAAGATAAGTGGGTTTTCTCTTGGCCTTTAAAGATGCAAATAACAAGGGAATTGTGATTAATTAGAGCACAATTTTAGACCTTGAAATAAGGATGCCTAGGAAAGTCTTGCAACCCCATGTATATGGATTTCATATCTGTTTAGTATTTCCATTAATAACTGAAACTTTATATTTTACATATACAAAGAAGAGGACAACTAAAACCTAAAGAGGAAGAAGATTTGCTGCTAGTGGGAGAGAATCTATTGGCTTTTCTATGAGGTGCTAGGGTTGTTAAGCCCATAATTGTAGCTAAAGTGTTAACAGACATAAATACTGTCACTTTTCTACTTATCCCTATATGCTATAACAAGACAGGTAGGTGGTGAAATCGGCTAAAATAGGGGGGGGGGGGTTAAACAAGAATAGCAGAAATACTTAATAGGAAATGATGACCCCCTCATTTACCACCCTCGATCTGCAGTTGCGTAGCAAACTTTAATAGTGCCAAACATGTGGTCTAGAACTGCCCGCCCCTGAGGGTCTTAGGTAGAAGAAGTGAGACTGAGCAGAACATTAGAATTGGCCTATGGCAGAATGAACCTAAATACACAAATGACTCATGTTAATTATATTTTAGCAGTATAAAAAATGCCACAAAAAAAAAACCAATCAAGCAAATACTAGTTATCTGTATTATTATTATTTATTAGATAGTATAGTAAAATGTGTGGGAAAATAAAGGAATTAATGCATTGAAAATAACATTTCTTATCTTCAATTTATGGGTAGCAATGCGATTTTACAACTTAGTAAATAGCAACAATGTAGGTTTATTGCTGCCACTATCAGACGACTTGCGTGCAAATCCTTTATGTGCTGACATATAGTACATGAGAACTCTGCTCTCTTATACATTACAGAATATGTACAGAATAGTGCATGAAAGTATGTCATTTGGCACTTCTCATTACTATTTTCAGTGAAAACATGATTTGGCTCAAAATCAATCAAGCAAAAAAACAATCAAGCAAATAACAAAACAAAAAACTTTATTCAGTTCTGATGGGAAAGAAAAAAATACTAATCTATAAGTTTTCTAAGCAGTTAGAAATTATAGTCGTTAAATTACTGCATCAAACAGATAGAGGATAAGGTATTGCAAACTGGAAATAAATGTTGACGGGACCAAATAATCAAATAGTAACGTTGAAAAACATTTGACACAAAAAAATGGTAGGATATTATACAACAAATAAATTATCTTTCCCACCAACACATTCCCTCATCTATAAATTCTCCAAACACCCAACAATGGCCTCGCTTCCATTGAGTCGTAATTCAGTTTGCGTGCACTCGCAAACCGTTAAATATGCTGTCGAAAGCAATAGCGTTTAACGACTGTTTCCAATGGCGCGTTATACCTTAATATCGGCTTCCGGACTTCGGCTGCCGAAAAGATTTTCGCGTCCCATAGAAAGTAATATAAGCCGTTAATCGATAAATTATACCAGGTTTCCATTGAAAGCGCTAACCGTTAATACACTGTCGGAGGCTGTCGATACATTGAGACATATTACCCCCAGCTCAACTAGGTGTAAAGGAGGAAAAAAGAGCTTTTTGAGGCCTGTTTCTCATTGAAATTGAAAATCACAAAAAAATTACATATAGAAATATAATTTTATCTAATAAGAATCTTCTCCTACATGTATATATGTATGATAATTGTATATATATATTTGACCTATATAAATCATATAATTTTAATAATTACTTTTAACTGTTATGATAAAGGCTGATATATTTAAATTGAAAAATAGAATAATTACATTCAGTGTCTTTGAATTTCCGATATGTAACTACATATATGTTGAAATTATAGTTCATATCAAAAATAAAAGTCATGAGTAAGTATATACTTTCAAACTGTTCATTAAATTAAGGATTAGATGAGATGAAGATAAGCCCTCCCCCCCATGTTATTCATTGCAATCACCAGTTTCACATATGTTAACAAGCAACACTCTCCCTCCTGTGACTGGGGACCAGCCCTCTCTACCTCCTCTGTCCCTGCAGGCTGTGACAGGCTACCACCAGCCCCACCCCCAGTTGCCACAGTCTGCCCCACTCTCCCTTTTCTTTTTGTGCCTAGCTGAGGCTGACTCCTCCTCACTCCTCCCACCTCCATTCCTCTTCCACCCTCTCTCCTTCCCTCCTCTGCCAGGGTTTGAGGAAGGACAAATCCTCCACCCAAACCTCGGCCCCTATTCCTGCCCATACTACTCCCTACTTCCCCCCTCCCCCTCCCTCTATCCACCCTCACCACTGCCCTCCCCCTAGCCACCCCCTTCCCAACTCCACTAGGCCTATCCATCCCTTTCTCCTTCCTCCCTAACTCTAACCTAACACTAAAGTCCCTAGCTTACCTAACTACACTAAGTCACCTAACTAAACCCTATATTAAATAGCCCCAAAACTAACTACCTAACCTATCTAGACCCTAACTATCTCTATTCTATATCCCTCAAAATAAAAATAAAATGTGGGGGTGAAAATAAACAAAGGGATGTAAATGAAAAAGGAAAAACTAAGGAGGATTAGAACAAAATTATAGACAAATAATAAGGGATGCAAATGAAGAAAGGGGTGAGCTATATAGTCAAATGAAACAAAAAATATGGGATGTAAAAAATAAATAGGATGGGAAAAATGTATATATAAAAAAAAAGTTATATAGTGAGGAAGGGAAAGGTAGTCAAAGGGGGGATGGGAAGTGGAATAAGGGGATTAATGAAAGGAGTAATAAAGGAAGATGGGGATATGGGGGTTAATGAAAAAAAATATGTGAATGTGTTTGTATCAAATAAAAGTGTGTATGTGTGTGTGTGTGTATTTGTGTGTATAAACTAATGTGTGTTAATTAACTAATGTATGGATGTGTGTGTGTGTTCCTAATATTATATGAGGCCTACAATAAGAATATATGAAAATCAAATATCAAACTCTCCACTAACTCTCAAACAACTCTCAAAAACCCAAAACTCCTACCAACGCAACTAGCTCCCGTGTCTTTCTCTCTAGAGGCGATCACAGGTAAAGAGCGCAGGCGCAAACCGGTATTCTTATAGACAGAGGTCGGGTTACCATGGCAATGCACTTGTTATGGCGCGCTTTTCGACAAATCCGACATCGGTTGGCAACGCAAACTTACGTACGGCCGAAAAGAGCGACTGCGCGCAACACGCTAATCTTTTCAATGGAAACCTGGTACTAAAATGGAGCCGTAAATTACCTTTAGCTGTCGTCCGCTTCGGTAGCTTACGGCTCCATTTTTAACGACTCAATGGAAGCGAGGCCAAAGACTGTGCAACATATTAATAGTGCAATACAGGGCTTATTTGCAACAAAATGGAAGGATAGTCTTGGGATAAGAGAAAAACATTATTTTGGCCATTTTCCATTTTCTTATACAGGTACAATATTAAACTTTTAAAATTTTTATGTCATTTTAAATTGTTTTAATGCATTTTGGGTGATTACTATTTAGATATAATTCAGATTTGCCACAGTTTTTTTTTTTGTTTGTTTCGTTGGTTGCTTTTCCCAATATGTAAAATCATTTTTGCCTTTTTGCTACTTAAAGGGACACAAAAGCAAAGAGCATGCAATTTTAAGCAACTTTCTAATTTACCCCTATTATAATTTTTTATTCGTTCTCTTGCTATCATTATTTGAAAAAGCAGGAATGATTCACATAGAGCATGCAATTTTAAGCAACTTTCAAATTAACCCCTATTATAATTTTTTATTCGTTCTCTTGCTATCATTATTTGAAAAAGCAGGAATGATTCACATAGAGCATGCAATTTTAAGCAACTTTCTAATTTACCCCATTATAATTTTTTATTCGTTCTCTTGCTATCTTTATTTGAAAAGCAGGAATGTAAGCATAGGAGTCGACCCATTTTTGGTTCAGCACCTGGGTAGTTCTTGCTGATTGGTGCTAAATGTTGCTTTTCAAATAAAGATAGTAAGAGAACAAATAAAAAAACATAATTTATGTAAGAACTTACCTGATAAATTCATTTCTTTCATATTAGCAAGAGTCCATGAGCTAGTGACGTATGGGATATACATTCCTACCAGGAGGGGCAAAGTTTCCCAAACCTTAAAATGCCTATAAATACACCCCTCACCACACCCACAATTCAGTTTAACGAATAGCCAAGAAGTGGGGTGATAAAAAAGTGCGAAAGCATATAAAATAAGGAATTGGAATAATTGTGCTTTATACAAAAAAATCATAACCACCACAAAAAGGGTGGGCCTCATGGACTCTTGCTAATATGAAAGAAATGAATTTATCAGGTAAGTTCTTACATAAATTATGTTTTCTTTCATGTAATTAGCAAGAGTCCATGAGCTAGTGACGTATGGGATAATGATTACCCAAGATGTGGATCTTTCCACACAAGAGTCACTAGAGAGGGAGGGATAAAATAAAGACAGCCAATTCCTGCTGAAAATAATCCATACCTAAAATAAAGTTTAATAAAAAACATAAGCAGAAGATTCAGACTGAAACCGCTGCCTGAAGTACTTTTCTACCAAAAATTGCTTCAGAAGAAGAAAATACATCAAAAAGGTAGAATTGAAAAAGTATGCAAAGAGGACCAAGTTGCTGCTTTGCAAATCTGATCAACCGAAGCTTCATTGCTAAACGCCCAGGAAGTAGAAACTGACCTGGTAGAATGAGCTGTAATCCTCTGAGGCGGAGTTTTACCCGACTCAACATAGGCAAGATGAATTAAAGATTTCAACCAAGATGCCAAAGAAATGGCAGAAGCTTTCTGGCCTTTTCTAGAACCGGAAAAGATAACAAATAGACTAGAAGTCTTTCGGAAAGACTTAGTAGCTTCAACATAATATTTCAAAGCTCTAACAACATGCAAAGAATGCAATGCTTTCTCCTTAGAATTCTGAAGATTAGGACATAATGAAGGAACCACAATTTCTCTACTAATGTTGTTGGAAATCACAACTTTAGGTAAAAATTCAAAAGAAGTTCGCAACACCGCCTTATCCTGATGAAAAATCAGAAAAGGAGACTCACAAGAAAAGAGCAGATAATTCAGAAACTCTTCTGGCAGAAGAGATGGCCAAAAGGAACAAAACTTCCCAAGAAAGTAATTTAATGACCAATGAATGCATAGGTTCAAAGGGAGGAGCTTGAAGAGCTCCCAGAACCAAAATCAAACTCCAAGGAGGAGAAATTGACTTAATGACAGGTTTTATACGAACCAAAGCTTGTACAAAACAATGAATATCAGGAAGAATAGCAATCTTTCTGTGAAAAAGAACAGAAAGAGCAGAGATTTGTCCTTTCAAGGAACTTGCAGACAAACCCTTATCTAAACCATCCTGAAGAAACTGAAAAAAATTCTCGGCATTCTAAAAGAATGCCAAGAAAAATGATGAGAAAGACACCAAAAAATATAAGTCTTCCAGACTCTATAATATATCTCTCTAGATACAGATTTACGAGCCTGTAACATAGTATTAATCACAGAGTCAGAGAAATCTCTTTGACCAAGAATCAAGCGTTCAATCTCCATACCTATAAATTTAAGGATTTCAGATCCTGATGGAAAAAAGGACCTTGCGACAGAAAGTCTGGTCTAACGGAAGAGTCCATGGTTGGCAAGAGGCCATCCGGACAAGATCCGCATACCAAACCTGTGAGGCCATGCCGGAGCTACCAGCAGAACAAACGAGCATTCCTTCAGTATCTTGGAGATTACTCTTGGAAGAAGAACTAGAGGCGGAAAAATATAGGCAGGATGATACTTCCAAGGAAGTGAAAATGCATCCACTGCCTCCGCCTGAGGATCCCGGGATCTGGACAGATATCTGGGAAGTTTCTTGTTTAGATGAGACGCCATCAGATCTATTTCTGGAAGTTCCCACATTTGAACAATCTGAAGAAATACCTCTGGGTGAAGAGACCATTCGCCCGGATGGAACATTTGGCGGCTGAGATAATCCGCTTCCCAATTGTCTACACCTGGGATATAAACCGCAGAGATTAGACAGGAGCTGGATTCCGCCCAAACCAAAAAAATTCGAGATACTTCTTTCATAGCCAGAGGACTGTGAGTCCCTCCTTGATGATTGATGTATGCCACAGTTGCGACATTGTCTGTCTGAAAACAAATGAACGATTCTCTCTACAGAAGAGGCCAAAACTGAAGAGCTCTGAAAATTGCACGGAGTTCCAAAATATTGATCGGTAATCTCACCTCCTGAGATTCCCAAACTCCTTGTGCCGTCAGAGATCCCCACACAGCTCCCCAACCTGTGAGACTTGTATCTGTTGAAATTACAGTCCAGGTCGGAAGCACAAAAAGAAGCCTCCTAAATTAAACAATGGTGATCTGTCCACCACGTTAGAGAGTGTCGAACAATCGTTTTTTAAAGATATAAATTGAGATATCTTTGTGTAATCCTTGCACCATTGATTCAGCATACAGAGCTGAAGAGGTCGCATGTGAAAACGAGCAAAGGGGATCGCGTCCGATGCAGCAGTCATAAGACCTAGAATTTCCATGCATAAGGTTACTGAAGGGAATGATTGTGACTGAAGGTTTCGACAAGCTGAAATCAATTTTAGACGTCTTTTGTCTGTTAAAGACAGAGTCATGGACACTGAATCTATCTGGAAACCCAGAAAGGTTACCCTTGACTGAGGAATCAATGAACTTTTTGGTAAATTGATCCTACAACCATGATCTTGAAGAAACAACACAAATCGATTTGCATGAGATTCTTCGAATGAGAAGACTGAGCAAATACCAAGATAATCGTCCAAATAAGGAAATACCAAAACCCCGTTCTCTGAATACAGAAAGAAGGGCACCGAGACTCTTTGAAAAAAATTCTTGGAACTGAGGCTAGGCCAAACGGTAGAGCCACAAAACTGGTAATGCTTGTCTAAAAAGAGAATCTCAGACACTAAAAATGAACTGGATGAATCGGAATATGCAGATACACATCCTGTAAATCTATTGTAGACATATAATGCCCTTACTAAACAAAAGGCAGAATAGTCCTACAGTAACCATCTTGAATGTTGGTATCCTTACATAACGATTCAATATTGATAGATCCGGAACTGGTCTGAAGGAATTGACCTTCTTTGGTACAATGAAGAGATAAAATAAAACTCCAGCCAACTCTAGATCTGAAACATATTTCAGAAATGCTGAGCCTTGCTGTGTTAACTGGGACACGGGAAAGAAAAAAATCTCTTAGCAGGAGGCCTTAACTTGAAGCCAATTCTGTACCTTTCAGAAACAATGTTCTGAAACCAGAGATTGAGAACGGAATTGATCCAAATTCCTTTGAAGAAAACGTAATCTGCCCCATACCAGCTGAACTGGAAAAAAGGGCCGCACCTTCATGGGTACTTAGGAGCTGACTATAGGTTTCTATAAGGCTTGGATATATTCCAAACTGGAAAAAGTTTCCAAACTGATACCACTCTTGAGGATGAAGGATCAGGCTTTTGTTCCTTATTATGAAAAAAAGAACGAAAAAATGAATATTACCCTGGACAGAAAGGGAAAACAAAGTTGACTTAGAAGACATATCAGCATTCCAAGTTTAATCCATAAAGCTTTTCTAGCTAAAATAGCTAGAGACATATACCTGACATCAACACTAATGATATCAAAAGATGGTATCACCAATAAAATTATTAGCATGTTATAGAATAATAATAATGCTATAAAATTATGATCTGTTACTTGTTGTGCTAAAACTTCTAACCAAAAAGTTGAAGCTGCAGCAACATCCGGTAAAAATATAGCAGGTCTAAGAAGATTACCTGAACATAAGTAAACTTTTCTTAGAAAGGATTCAATTTTCTTATCTAAAGGATCCTTATATTTAGTACTATCTGCCGTAGAAATAGTAGTACATTTTAGCAGGAATAGAGACAGCCCCAAACCTTAGGGATTTTGTCCCAAAAAACTCTAATCTGTCAGATGGCACAGGATATAATTGCTTAAACGTTTAGAAGGAGTAAAAGAATTACCCAAATTATTCCATTCCCTGGAAATTACTTCAGAAAAAACATCAGGGAGATTAAACACTTCTGGAATAACTACAGGAGATTTAAAAACCCTATTTAAACGTTTGGATTCAGTATCAAGAGGACCAGAATCCTCTATATCTAAAGCAATTAATACTTCTTTAAAATAAAGAACGAATAAATTCCATCTTGAACAAATACAAAGATTTATCAGCATCAACCTCTGAGACAGAATCTCTGAACCAGAAGAACCATTATCAGTATCAGAATGATGATGTTCATTTAAAAATTCATCTGAAAAAAAGAGAAGTTTTAAAGGACTTTTATGTAAACTAGAAGGAGAAATAACAGACATAGCCTTCTAAATGGATTTAAAAAATAAAATCTCTTATGTTTATCAGGAACACTCTGAAATTTAGATGTTGACGGAACAGCAACAGGTAATATAACAGTACTAAAGGAAATTTTATCTGCATTAATAAGTTTGTCATGACATGCAATACAAACAACAGCTGGAGAAACAGATACCAAAAATTTATAGCAGATACACTTAGCTTGGTAGCTCCAGCCCCGGCAGTGATTTTCCTAAAGTATCTTCTGACTCAGTTGCAACGTGGAACATCTTGCAATATGTAATAGAAAAAACAACATATAAAGCAAAATTGAACAAAATCCTTAAATGACAGTTTCAGGAATGGGAAAAAAATGCCAGTGAACAAGCTTCTAGCAACCAGAAGCAATAAATAATGAGACTTAAATAATGTGGAGACAAAAGCGACGCCCATATTTTTTTAGCGCCAAACAAGACGCCCACATTATTTGGCGCCTAAATGCTTTTGGCGCCAAAAATGACGCCACATCCGGAACGCCGACATTTTTGGCGCAAAATAACGTCAAAAAAATGACGCAACTTCCGGCGACACGTATGACGCCGGAAACGGAAAATAATTTTTGCGCCAAAAAAATCCGCGCCAAGAATGACGCAATAAAATGAAGCATTTTCAGCCCCCGCAAGCCTAACAGCCCACAGGGAAAAAAGAGTCAAATTTTTGAAAGGTAAGAAAAAATGATTAATTCAAATGCATTATCCCAAATATGAAACTGATTGTCTGAAAAATAAGGAAAGTTGAACATTCTGAGTCAAGGCAAATAAATGTTTGAATACATATATTTAGAACTTTATAAACAAAGTGCCCAACCATAGCTTAGAGTGTCACAGAAAATAAGATTTACTTACCCCAGGACACTCATCTACATGTTTGTAGAAAGCCAAACCAGTACTGAAACGAGAATCAGCAGAGGTAATGGTATATATAAGAGTATATCGTCGATCTGAAAAGGGAGGTAAGAGATGAATCTCTACGACCGATAACAGAGAACCTATGAAATAGACCCCGTAGAAGGAGATCACTGCATTCAAATAGGCAATACTCTCCTCACATCCCTCTGACATTCACTGCACGCTGAGAGGAAAACCGGGCTCCAACTTGCTGCGGAGCGCATATCAACGTAGAATCTAGCACAAACTTACTTCACCACCTCCATCGGAGGCAAAGTTTGTAAAACTGAATTGTGGGTGTGGTGAGGGGTGTATTTATAGGCATTTTAAGGTTTGGGAAACTTTGCCCCTCCTGGTAGGAATGTATATCCCATACGTCACTAGCTCATGGACTCTTGCTAATTACATGAAAGAAATTATAATCGGGGTAAATTAGAAAGTTGCTTAAAATTGCATGCTCTATCTGAAAACATGAAAGAAAAAAAATGGGTTTTGTGTCCCTTTAATAGACTGTAGAAACTGTTTCAGTATTTCTTCCAAGTGCCACAAAAGTGCCGTATAATCCTAAAAATATACATATTAGATCTTCCCATTAAGGACAGGAGTTGGCCAGTTGCAGAGCACAAGAGCGATACTTTTTTATTTAGCTGCTGTCTAGTGCACAAACCAGCCTCAATGGTGGGCACTGTGCATGTGTTGCAGAGGAGTAGCACGATCATATACATTTTTCATTGTAATGCCATGATCTGCTGAACATAAAAAACTTGGGGTAGCAATGGCTAGGGTTGCCAGAGGTCCAGTATTTAACCGGACAGTCCTCTGAGTGTCAGCTAAATTTTAAATGCCTCATATGCATTATAATAAAAAAGCAACAATGCACACGTGCTTCTCTGTTTACTACTTGCAGCTAAAAATTGTAAAAAAAAAAATCCTTATCTTATATGTTACTGACAGTCATGGGGGTGTTAAAACTCTGCTGAGTGTGTGCTACTAGTAGCTACTGGGGGAAATATATTCATTGGGAACCATGGTGGTGTAAAAACACTACTATATGTGTGCTACTGGTAGTCATGGGGGTCAGATCAATGCTGTTTGTGTGAAAATGGCAGCCATTGAGGTAAAAACATTCATTTGGTCAGTGATTTGTGTGGTCAATGGTGAGGCCGAAGGTAGAGCTTTGTGGAAGCCATTTCTCTGATCACACTAATCACTTGCGTCCAGTCACCTACCAGGCATCCAGTATTTTTTTAGTGGACAACTGGCAACCCTAGGTAGTATATAATACCGGAAAAAGTATATACTTTAATGGTTCAGACAAAAACAAACAATATTAAAAAAAGTAGAAATGATTATTTATTTGTAGTGCTAGCTACAGAGATAAGGGTTTGCAATGGAAAGGGTTTATGATAAGATACAAAAACATACAGGGGGAGGGAGAGGGCCCTGCTCCAAAGAGCTTACAGTCTACAGATTGAGGGTGCAGAGACATAGCATTTGGTATAGCTTGTCATGTGGATTGTAGTTGCAGCAAGTGAATCAATGCAGTTCAAGATTTATTTTGGATAGGATGAAAAACAGAGGTGAGATGGTAAGTATCTCTGAATAGGTGGGGTTTTTTAAGAGTGCCTGAAGCTACACAAGGTTGGAGACAGGGCAAGGTAGAGAGCTCCAGATGACAGGAGCAGCATGTGAGAAATATTGGAGGCGGGAGAGGGATGTAGAAATAAGAGGAGAGACTAGACGTAGGTCAGAGGTTGATCAAGGAGGACAGGTCGGGAAGTATTTATAGATGAGAGAGGAAATATAGTTGGGAGTGAGGCTGGTGAGTTAAGGGTTAATACTTCTAATTGTATTCTGGAGTGTATGTGAAGCCAGTGTAGAAACTGGCAGAGAAAAGCAGCTGATGTAGATCGGCGACTTAGGTGGATGAGTCTAGCTGAAGCATTCCTAATAGATTGGAGGGGGATAGGCGGTGTTTGGGAAGCCCATTTAGAAGTAGATTGCAGTAGTCAATGTGTGATAAAATGAGGGAATTAATTAGTATTTGTGTAGTTTCTTAAGTAAGGAAAGGTTGGATTCTGAAAATGTTGCAAAGGTGTGCACAGCAGGAATTGGTGATCACTTGTATATGTGGAGTGAATGTGAGGGGTGAGGGACTAGTTAAAGAGATAAGTTAGGGCAGGTGAAAGAGGGAAGAAGTCGTGAAGGAATAGGGTCAAATGGGCAGGTTGTGAGATGAGCAGAAGATAGAGTATGATGACTTCTTCCTCTATGACAGAAGGAAAGTAGCAGAGAGCTTTTTAATAGAAGGGGTGGGTAGGAGGGCGGGGTTTGAGGGGTGTGGGTGAGAGATGTCTTTTCTAATTGTGTTGATTTTATTTTTGAAATGATCAGCAATAATCTGAGCAGTGAGTTTGGTAGTGGGTGGAGATGCAGTCAGACGTAGAAGGAAGTTAAAGGGTGAGAAGAGCCTTTGGGGGTTGGATGCATGAGTTGACATAAAGTAGGAGAAATAGACTTCTTTGGCCAGGCTGAGGGCAGACTTGTATGACCTGAGGATGCATTTATAATGCAGGAAATCACCACTGGAGCGTGATTTTCTCCACTAACGTTCAGTAGTCTAATGAACATCTCTGAAGATAGCAGGTCTGTTTGGGGTGCCATGGTTGTCATCAAGTGCATGATGCATGGCAAACAGGGAAGGGTGCAGCTTTGTCAAGTGTTGAGATACATAAGAAGGATACAATTATCACATTGTGACCCTTAAAGCCAGCTGTTGAGAGTGATTTAGCCGCACATTACTACACTTTAATATACTTCTGGCACAAATAGCACAAAACATTTTAGTCTAAAGCCAGAGAAGACACCGTCTATTCAGACATAAATATTTGATTTGATTTTAAGTGTCTCTATTTAACATTACAATAAATATCAAGGCCAGTGGCTTAAAATCCATACAATGCTTAGCATATTCTGTGTGTCAGACAGCTCCCACAGGTTGAATAAGCGGAATTGTCTGTTGTTTGAGATCACACAATGGGTTGTCAGTTCATTCTTGACATGAAGTTCACATATACATAAATATACATCTGGTTTGTTATGAAGTGCATCAGACAGTTTTGCTGTTTTGCTTCTTATACGTTTTCATACCTTGTAATTACTAGATCCAGCTGCACAAAATGCTTTGTATTGTTTTATTTATTTGGTTTAATTTGGTTTAAGTATTCATTATTTTTTTAGAACTCCCTTCCTGTATCAAAGTTTGTCTAAATGAAGGGTGAATGATCCTGACATGGTAACGGAAGTGAGAAAATGCCATACTTTTATGCAGACTTTTTGTACCTATGACAAATGATCATCATTTTAGTACCATGAGTCGAGGGGCCACATTTATGTGTTTCTTTTTTCACTGAAAGTTCAGACTTTATAAATCCTGCTGACAGAACATGATATATACTCTGTTCTTTGTATGTCAACTACCTTCACATCAACAGTGCGTTAGCTGGATATATAACAATGGTTTGGCTTACACAAGTACCAAGATCATGCTGACAGAACATGATATATACTCTGTTCTTTGTATGTCAACTACCTTCACATCAACAGTGCGTTAGTTGGATATATAACAATGGTTTGGCTTGCACAAGTACCAAGATCATGCTGACAGAACATGATATATACTCTGTTCTTTGTATGTCAACTACCTTCACATCAACAGTGCGTTAGCTGGATATATAACAATGGTTTGGCTTGCACAAGTACCAAGATCATGCTGACAGAACATGATATATACTCTGTTCTTTGTATGTCAACTACCTTCACATCAACAGTGCGTTAGCTGGATATATAACAATGGTTTGGCTTGCACAAGTACCAAGATCATGCTGACGACCTTGCGCAATGACCATTCAGTGTTATTGTACAGAACCAGAAAGCCCCCCATTTATTTTCTCCTGCTGTCACATTTCATGTGTCCTGGTATGAACACTTACACTATTAGCATAGGAGAAGAACACAATATAAAATGCATTAAAGGTTCACATTGTTGCCCAATGCCTTTAGGTTGGTAAAGCCAGGTGTGATTTCTTCCGGATACAACATATAGCCACTGCTATAGGAGCATCATAGGGGCACATTTATCAAGCAGCGTATGTTGCTTATTCCGTGCTTATTACGCTGCTCCTTAACGTGTCCACCACCTCTGAGGTTGCGGACTGCAATCATCCTGATGAGATACGATCGGGATGATTGACACCCCCTGCTAGTGGCCGATTGGCCGCGAATGTGCAGGGGGCGGCATTGCACAAGCATTTTTGTGAAATGCTTGTGCAATCATAAATGCTGACAGTGTATGCTGTCTGCATTTATCGATGTCGGGCAGACATGATTCGCTACAGCCCGACATTTGATAAATCGGTCCCATAGAATTTTTCCAGTATGCTGCTTACTTTAAAACTTATAACTGTACAGGAATACCTCAAATTACAGCACCTCACTTTACAGCGATTCGCTAATACAGCGCTTTGTGGAGCTGAAGTTCAACCTCCAAGGATTTTGAAACCGCGCTGTAATCATCGTGAGATTGTGAGAAAAGTGACTGGCACCATCTTGTTATGCGCAGTTCACTCTGTTTACAACATGACAGTGCAATCTGTGCCTCAGTGCTATAGTCTGGCACATTTTACTACAGTAATTGTCACTATTTTACAGGTACAGCATTTATTGAATACTAATTGAATACTGTGCTGTGCGAGTGTTAAACTAAATGCAGCACTATTGCACTCCTAATCTATGTTAGTTCAAACATGTTTTTAAGTTTTTAAACATACTGGCAAGTGAAAAGAAAGCTAAAACTGCCTTGTTTCACTTTAAGGCGGTTTTCACTTTACAGCGGGGCTCCGGTCCCTAACCCACTGTATGAGCGGTGTATACCTGTATATGCCCTGAGCACTGCTGAAATGAAGACAGAGTTTACTGCCATATCAATAGCAGGTTGCATGTGCTTTAGTACTTAAGCAGTGACAATGTTTAATGGCTTAATTTTACAAGTGAAAACATATTGCAAAAATGCTTTTGTTCTAAATAAAATGAACAGCAGCACCTTTATGTAGTTTTTAATAAATTAGTTTACAGTTACATGTTTGTACACAGATGTATCTCAAACTGCACATTCTTTAAAACAGAGGACAAATATTTATATGGTAAAAAGTTGATAACATGATGGAATGCAAAAAAATCACTGCAAACCAAATAGCACAATTATGTGTGTGAAACATACATTTATGTGAGCGGCTTTTACGCTGTGAAAATATAAGGTGCAATCTAGAGTTAGGCTTTGGCTGTTGGACACTAAGGGCTTCATTTATGAATCAGCAGAAGCTGCTTTGGAGTCAGGATGGGGCTGGCCGCTGCTTAAAGGGACAGTATACACTCATTTTCATATAACTGCATGTAATAGACACTACTATAAAGAATAATATGCACAGATACTGATATAAAAATCCAGTATAAAATGGTTTAAAAACATACTCAGTAGCTTTCAGTTTAACTCTGTTGAAAAGGCAGTTGGAAAGCCCACTGCAAGTGGTAAATAAGACACTCCCCCCCCTCCCCCTTCTTTTGCATATAAAAAGACCCTTTACACAAACAGGAGCAAGCTGGAGAAGGTAGCTGACGGTATTGAAATAAAACTTTGGGGCTTGGTTAGGAGTCTGACAATCAGAGCAATGTTATTTAAAAATAAGGAAAACTATACATTTAAAAAAAACAAAAAACTTAATGGGCTTTATAAATAGATCATCTACAAAACATTTATGCAAAGAAAAAATGAGTGTATAATGGCCCTTTAACCTCTCTGCAAACTCAGAGGTAGTGGAGTTCAAACACCTGAACATGCTTGTTCGGAGGGGTGATTGACAGTCCCTGGTCACAGACGACAAGCAGGAGATGGCACTGCACAAGAAAATACTTGTGCTATGTTACATATGGCCAGTGGATGTACAGAGTCTGCTGTCCGTTTCGATTTATCACGGGCAGACAGGTTTCCAAGTAAGGAAACCTGTCCATCAGTGATTTGATAAATGGGGCTGTAAGTGCCCAATGATCTAAATCTCTCCACTCTGGTGAGATTACCTAAAAAGTCTTGTGAGTATTGTGAGGTCCATCAAAGAATTTTAGAAAATACATTTTAGCTTGAGAGCTGTTTCTATAGCTATAAGTAGTTTTGTATGTGCATTGGAGACATCTACAGTATATTACAATATAATGTACAAAAAAGCCCCTTACAATTTTGCATGATTTCTCTCCATGTCAGCGAGTCATCAGGCCTAAATGTGAAGGGAAAATCCTGACAAGACATATTGTGCAATATCCCCATGTAAAAACAAATTAAAGGCTTAGCTAGGCCACAGGATAACAAGCTGGAATAATATCCTATCTGCTTATCACATAGTCATCAGCAGCATCCAGCACAGTCTGCATAAGTATAGAAAGCAGATGATACTAAATACACTCAAACAACCAGACTGTAAGATAAACATGGGTATTCAGGTGGTTACCAGACAGCTTGGGAAGGAAAAAAAAGCAGTAGGGGACTTCCATCCTGCAATAAAGAAAAGCATGAAACCCCCTTCCATTTAGTAAAATCCTAGGCCAGACCTTTTGTCATACTGTGGCTCTCATTCATCTGTGTAATACTGTGTTTATTTACATCATCTGTTACTATGTATCAGTCACCTTGCTACTTCCTGGCATGTATCCAGCATTGTAACTGCATTATGCATATTCATTTCATAGACTTCATAAATGAAAAAGTGATACAATATAATCTAAGAGTAGGTATAGTAAATGTTTTAGCATAAAATGATTTTCACTGAAGAATGCTACATTAAAGGATTTGTGACAGACAGGTCTTAATCAAGCCCATAATTTGGATTTTAAAGGGACATTAAACACAAGAATTTTCTTTCATGGTTCAGATAGAGCATGTTTTTTTAAACGACTTTCCAATGTACTTCTATTATCTAAATGTATTCATTTTCTTGTTATCCTTTGTTGAAAATAATACCTAGTTAGGCTAAGGAGCAGCAATACACTACTGGGAACTAGCTGCTGATTGGTAGCTTCACATATATGCCTGTTGTTGGCTCACCAGTAGTGATGTCGCGACTTGCGAATAGTTCGCCGGCGAATAGTTCCCGGTGAACATAGCATGTTCGCGCTCGCCACGGACAGCGAACATATGCGATGTTCGGTCCGCCCCCTATTCTTTATCATTGAGTAAACTTTGACCCTGTACCTCACAGTCAGAAGACACATTCCAGCCAATCAGCAGCAGACCCTCCCTCCCAGACCCTCCCACCTCCTGGACAGCATCCATTTTAGATTCATTCGGAAGCTGCATTCTTAGTGAGATGAGGGACAGTGTAGCTGCTGCTGATTTAATAGGGAAATTGATAGCTAGGCTAGTGTATTCAGTGTCCACTACAGTCCTGAAGGACTCATCTGATCTCTGCTGTAAGGACAGCACCCCAAAAAGCCCTTTTTAGGGCTAGAACATCAGTCTGCTTTTTTTTTCCCCTGTGTAATCTAATTGCAGTTGCCTGCCTGCCTGCCAGCGTGTGTGTCAGGCTCACAGCATATACTGTGCCCACTTGCCCAGTGCCACCACTCATATCTGGTGTAACAGTAGTGTACATCTAAAAAAAACAACACTTTTTTGACTGTGAAAAAATAGCAGACAGCTGCCAGTACCCAAGATGGCCGCCAATAAGGCAGATGGGGAGGGTTAGAGAGCTGTTTTGGGGAGGATCAGGGAGGTTGGGGGCTAAGGGGGAATGCTACACCACAGCATATGTAAATATGCTAAAAAAATTAAATATTTTTAAAAACCTTTTATTTTAGTACTGGCAGACTTTCTGCCAGTACTTAAGATGGTGGGGACAATTGTGGGGTGGGGGAGGGAAGGGAGCTGTATAGGAGGGATCAGGGGGTCTAATGTGTCAGGTGGGAGGCTGATCTCTACACTAAAGCTAAAATTAACCCTGCAAGCTCCCTACAAACTACCTAATTAACCCCTTCACTGCTAGCCATAATACACGTGTGATGCGCAGCAACATTTAGCGGCCTTCTAATTACCAGAAAGCAACGCCAAAGTCATATATGTCTGCTATTTCTGAACAAAGGGGATCCCAGAGAAGCATTTACAACGATTTGTGCCATAATTGCACAAGCTGTTTGTAAATAATTTCAGTGAGAAACCTAAAATTGTGAAAAAAATTAAGTTTTTTTTAAATTTGATCGCATTTGGCGGTGAAATGGTGGCATGAAATATACCAAAATGGGCCTAGATCAATACTTTGGGTTGTCTACTACACTACACTTAAGCTAAAATTAACTCTACAAGCTCCCTACATGCTCCCTAATTAACCCCTTCACTGCTGGGCATAAAACACGTGTGGTGCGCAGTGGCATTTAGCAGCCTTCTAATTACCAAAAAGCAACGCCAAAGCCATATAAGTCTGCTATTTTTTAACAAAGGGGATCCCAGAGAAGCATTTACAACCATTTATGCCATAATTGCACAAGTTGTTTGTAAATAATTTCTGTGAGAAACCTAAAGTTTGTGAAAAAGTGAACAATTTTTTTTTTATTTGATCGCATTTGGCGGTGAAATGGTGGCATTAAATATACCAAAATGGGCCTAGATCAATACTTTGGGTTGTCTACTACACTACACTTAAGTTAAAATTAACTCTACAAGCTGCTTACATGCTCCCTAATTAACCCCTTCACTGCTGGGCATAATACACGTGTGGTGCGCAGTGGCATTTAGCAGCCTTCTAATTACCAAAAAGAACCGCCAAAGCCATATAAGTCTGCTATAATGGCATGTCTGGCACACAGTGTTGGGGCAAGGGTCCATCTGACCACTGATACCTGGTCTGCAAAGCATGGTCAGGGCAGGTATATCACCTACGCTGCGCACTGTGAAGCGGGCGTAACCCTTACACTACCTGATCGATACAACATCATACCTGATGTTTTAAAGCATGTTATTCCAAACAATTTAGGAATGTTAGGTGATTTATGCCCTTTATGGATTAAAACCAGACTCTGCATCAACTATGTAATTTTCCGGGGGAGTTCTGCCATGCCACAGTCCAGGTGTTAGTCCCCTTGAAACAACTTTTCCATCACTATTGTGGCCAGAAAGAGTCCCTGTGGGTTTTAAAATTTGCCTGCCTATTGAATTCTATGGCGGTTCGCCCGGTTCGCAAACTTTTGCGGAAGTTCGCGTTCGCGAACCCACATTTTTAGGTTTGCGACATCACTACTCACCAGATGTGTTCAGCTAACTCCCAGTAGTGCATTGTTGCTCCTTAAGCAAAGGATAATAAGAGAACAAAGCAAATTTGATAACAGAGTTAAATGGGAAAGTAGTTTAAAATTGTATGATCTATCTGAGTCCTGAAAGAAATTGTTTGGATATCATATCCCTTTAAAGAAAAACAGAGATCATATTGGATGCATTGCAATTCAACCTAGTCATTATATTGATTTTGTTTTCAATCAGTGTAAGTTACTGTTACAAGAAATGTTTTTTAACCAGGGGTCAACAAATCTGTTTACAATTTAGGAGCCAGTAAGGATATTTAGGAGCCAGACAGTGATATTTGTATATGGATATGTAGAATAACCCCAAAGGTTAGGAGCCAGAGCTCCTGGGTTTGTCAAGCCCTGTTTTAAACTCTTGCAAAAGTGAAACTACTGCTTATTGCCTTCTACCTGTGTAAGTTATTACATTAAAAAAAACAACAGCATAATGTATAACAGCATAAATACACACTCTGAAGTCCTCCTGTCTTAGAGGAATCAAAGGTTCAGACTTTTATGCAGATGATGAACTGCAGTGAGGGAGGAATATGCCACATTGTGAGGTATATTTATTGAATGTCTATTTTTATCTCACTATGTACCTGATATTGAAAACCTCGCCGGCATGGAGAGAAATAACTCAAAATCTTTGGGGGTTTTTTTAGACCTTGTATTGTAATGTAGGAGTCTATGTTTCACATAAACAACACAACATAGCAACATCAGCAAGTCTCAAGTTAAAATTTTTGTTTCTATTTTTTTTTAAGACTATCTCTGGAAAGTATTTGAATATCAGGCGATATGGCCGTTTTGCAATTTATTAGAAAATCTATGCACCATTTTCAAATAAAACTCAGGGATTTTTTTTCTTGCTTTTCTATGACATTCCAGTGATTTAAAAGTACATAGACTTGATTTAGTATGCACTATAAATGGAAATTCATGTTTACGAAGTGTTCTCAAAGCAATGTATACATACTTAATGCAAAAAGGAAAATAGATTCTGATTTAATCAACCATTTTCCTAGTATGTCTGAAAACATTTTTAAAACCTAGATTACAGATTTTCTTTTTAGCCTCTCAAAGGAGCATGAGATAAAGCAGATTTAAAAACAAAAGCAAAAAACATCCAGAACTCTGAGTTGTATGGATTAAAAGTAATATGAATTATAGCGGATTCATATACAACTCAGCTCTCTTAAAGGAATAGTCTAGTCAAAATTACTTCATGAGTCGGATAGAGCATGCAATTTTGAGCAACTTTCTAATTTATTCCTATTATCAATTTTCTTCTTTCTCTTGGTATCTTTATTTGAAAAAGCAGGAATGTAAGCATTTGAGTCGGCCCCTTTTTGGTTCAGCACCTGGGTAGCGCTTTCTGATTTGTGTCTAAATGTAGCTACCAATCAGCAAGCACTACCCAGGTGCTGAACCAAAAATGGGCCGGCTCCTAAGCTTACATTCAAATAAAGATACTAAGAGAACAAAGAAAAATTGATAATAGGAGTAAATTAGAAAAATGCTTAAAATTGCATGCTCTATCTGAATCATGAAAGTTTAATTTTGACTAGACTATTCCTTTAAACCTGCTCTCCATGTGACTGTGTATCCCCTGTTTCAAGAACAATGTATTGCTCATATTGTTGGTCTATATATATATACCAGACCATCCTCAAACCTGGCCCTCCAGAAGTTTTGGAACTACATTTCCCATGATGCTCAGCCAGCATCATGGGAAATGTAGTTCCAAAACAAAGTTTGAGGATGTCTGATATATACTGTATATATACTGTATATATATATATATATATATATATATATATATATATATATATATATATATATATATATATATATATTTTTGTGTGTGAGTGTTACAAATAAGTCTCAATATATGGTGAGAAAAAAGATGAAACACTAGTATTTAATACTGGAGCAGAGGGCTCTGGGTAATGATCTAAAATAGACATGTTTTTAATGAAGTGTTGTTCTCTGCTCTCCCTAGATTAAAAAAAACATTTGTCAATAATGTCTGTACATTAATTACTCTCTATAGCATCTGAAACCTACATCCGGTCTAGAGCCTTGAAGTCATTTGGGAGGAAGGATGTGGAATCCAGGATACATACAAAGCATTAAATGAGCTGTTATCAGCTTACTAAGGTGATGGAAACAAACAGAACTACTGATGGGAAACGCTACAAAGCTACAGCTGTGACCAGCAAAACACACAACATGAAGCAGAGCTCAAACAAAGAATTGTTTTGGAAATATGATGTAATATGTAGATAACCAATAATAATAAATGATACATAGGGGGGATAGGAAACTGGAAGACACAATACAAAGTTGTCTTCCTAGTATAAGGAAACTAAGATATTTCCTGCAATTATAATTGCAATTACATTTAATGAAAAGTAAAGGAAATGATTGCACATATAAAGTCCGGATTCAATGCAGCTCAGCTTTGAACACAAATAAGTTGAATCTTGTCTAGAAAAGTATGAAAAGGTCTAATAATATTATTTACAACATCAAATAAATATTTTCATTGCAAAGTGTGTTATCTCAAAACAAGCAGAAAACATGTAAATTCAATGTATCTGTAAGCCATTCAAATGAAAATGAGCTTACAGTGGAAGGGAAATGTGTGCCTCACTATAAGTTCTTTGTATATGAAATAGCACACTTTAAGTATTTAGAATAAGTATACTGTTGTTTTTTATATTAAAGTAGCTTATTTATCTTAATGGCCCATTAATGTTTAAACCATTTTTTTTAATTTGTAATAGTATAAATTAGCAGCAAATTGCAGTATTCCAAAAGTCCAGTGTACTAAGTGTTTTGTAAGCATGTAAAATTGTATTTTTGTTAGTCAAATTTCTATTATTTTGCTTTCTCAGTGGACATTTTGGACACACTTCTTTATAAGCCTCTAGAGCATAAGGAAGTTATATTGCATATTTTTTACCCTGCATAATGAAACATTTAGTTCTGAATTTAATTTCCCTTTAAGCTGGAATGCATTTTGCATAAAGTTTTGGTCCCTTAAGATCCACAGTTAGGAAACAGTAAACTAAAGATGGAACAGATTCACTGGATTATAAAAATGGGTTCTTCTTGTACATTAAAAATATATATAAGCAATTATTACAGTAAACAAAGTGAATGTTATAGTGGTCGCTATGGAACCTCACACAATTTCAAAGATAATTGTAGAATTTTCACTATAACTTTATTTATCTGTATTGCTTGAAGGCCTTATAAATTCACAGTATACTTCTTTAAAATGTTTTGCAAATTGGCCACCTAGTGGTGAATTTTAGGGAAATCCGAACCGGTCAACTATCCAGTGCCTACAGATTCCAGGCACCTCCTGGAGATATTAGATAATTGAATTTACCTATTTTACTCCCTACATCTGTAATGAAACTAGGTCTTGTTAAATTATCTAAACTGGGACAGAAGTGCCTAATTATATCAGATGTTCTTGATCAGTTTATATTAGGTCTATGACTGTGTTATTGAAAGGATATTTTCATCACTTTAGAATGTCACTGTTCCTAACATTCTACCCTGTATATATATATGGACATGAGGCAGTCAATACTAATGGCTAGCATTAATTATGAATATGTACCCAGTAGCTGATAAGCTTCACAAAAGATATCTGAGAGATACAGGACAATTTTATAAAAAGATCATCCTGAGTCATTGTTATAAATTCACCAAAGGTTTCATGATAGCAAGGTTGATTCCAAAGAGTTTACTCTAAAGTTAGAATTTCTATGATCAAATCATTTTGTACTTAAATTGGCTTTGTGTTGAATCAAAGGGCCATTATAATAAAAAAATCATTATTGATTAGAGAACTGCTTCTCTCTAGTGAAATCTGCCTCTTACCCAATCAGCAACAGTAGACCACTGCTAGATCTTATCAGTACTTTAACCTCTTTTGCGGGAAACTGATTTAATATTAGACTTAAAAGTAAATCCCAAATAAAATTATTTATTCAGTAAAGTGAAAAAACCACACAATGTAATTCACAATAATTGCTTTGCCTAGTTTTCTGTTAATTTCCTTCTGAAATTGTGCTTATGGCTGACGTGTAGAGCATATATTAGTATTTTGCAGTATGAGGTTTAGAGCATAGAGTATGACCTGCTTAAAGAGATACTAACCCCACATTTTTTCTTTCATGATTCAGATAGATCATGCAATTTTAAGCAGCTTTCTAATTTACTCCTATTATCAATTTTTCTTTGTTCTCTTGCTATCTTTATTTAAAAATAAGGAATATAAAGCTTAGGAGCTGGCTAATTTTAGGTTTAGCACCCTGGATAGCGCTTGCTTATTGGTGACTACCTTTAGCCACCAATCAGAAAGCACTACCAAGGTTCTGAACCAAAAAGCTTACATTCCTGCTTTTTAAATAAAGATACTAAGAGAATGAAGAAAAAATGATAATAGAATTATATTAAAAAGTTGTTTAAAATTGCATGCTCTATCTGTATAACGGGGGAAAAAATGGGTTTAGTATCCCTTTAATATACTAGAAAGATATCTTTGTAGGGTGTTTGGTTACAGATTCCAATAGCACTAAATAGTTGTATACTGTATATTTCTTTTATATTGCCTCACAACACTGACATTGACAGTATTGCAATAATCTGCAGATTCCTGCATCTCAGACAAGTTTCACAGTATCAAATAAACTTAGCTTAAACCTTTGACTCCCAGGTTTGCATCATAAAGTTAATCTTATCTACACTACAAATAAAAAGAAGAAATGATCTCTAATTTGAATGTCATAAATACATAAAAGTACATAATTGCTCAAAGGTCACATCATATGTACAAAACTTCATTCCACATGGCCCACTTCAATACTCTGAAGCTGATTGTTCAATATAGTGCAGATAAGTTAAATTATGCCTCATAGGCTAACGAGAAGTGGTCAGTAATACATATAATGCTGTTCAAGTAATAAGCTGGACTGTACCAGATTTATTATAATGTACAAATTCCGCCAAATGTGAGCATAATATAAGCAGAACATTAATGTACATACCACAAAAAAATCCAACAGTTTATATCTTGAATCAGCATGGAAAATATTGGTGTATCAAAGTTTATAGTCAAATTAGAAACAAAATGAGTCTTTTACAGTTTAAAGTTCATTGCCTTGAATATACAAACCTGCCTTACCCCAGTATTGATTTTTTTTAATCTAACCACTGTGAGTAAAGTCACTATAGCTATACTATTGAACAACTTGATTTGTAGCTTAGGTAATGTTTCATAGGTTATGTTTTATCGTGCAGATCAGTGCCAGCTCCAGACTGCTGTATCAAACCCCCAGGCCTTTTATATTATTTATTAACAATTTAAGAAGAAGCCTGGAAATGCCTTAATTATATTATAATGATAGCAAATACTAGATAAAAGAGAAGGCTGAAACAATTTGTGAAACCCTCTCTAACAGACAGGACTGGAGAAGCTCATCCTAATGCAGAATAAATCAAATAAGAACATCAAATAACAAAAACTCTATATCCTTTTAATATACTTGTCTTATTTATCAAATCCATTTTGAGTCCTTAGTTTAATAATTATTTACAAAAGCAAATGTACAAAATATGCTAAAATAAAGTAATAGGCTTCCAAAAAAAACTATATACAGTAAATATTCAGTAATTTTAATAACATATAATAAAATGCTTAAACAATAAAATAAACATTAAACACACAATAAAATAAACAATATGAAATAGTTTACTGAGTAATATCTATGTGCTTATTCAGAAGTTCACCCTTTAGACTCACTGATCACCTCTCGGTCCAACTTACTGCAACCACACCAGCCTTGTGATTCACTCTAGTGTCTCCATCCACTGATTAAAAAATCCAATTTTTACATTTTACAGCTGTACAGATGTCTGGAATGTTTTATAAAACCACACTTACCTAATTACCAGTGAGAAAGAGTTAGTTTCTCAGAAGTGCTTTATTTGAGAGGTGAATTTTTTCTATAGGGATCCCAGGGGTCTTGAACACCAGTTTCCTAGAGAAGTGATCCCGTGGAGCTGTCCATGGTGACTGACAGCTACGGGTAAAGCTCAGCAATAGTAAAAGTCTCTCTAGGTCCTTCCTACACTTACCACACCTATTTCTTAATCCTCTGAAACTTTACACTGGGACACCACCTATCTGGCATCTGGCAAAACTACACAGCAGGAAAATCTAAACAGATTCATTGCAGTGTTTGACACATATTTCTCAACTACATTTTAACAAAACTCTTTTTTTTTTTTTTTTTTAATAAAGAGGTTTATTATAATGCTAAAATACAAGAATTGCTTTCTTTTAGACAAGCTTTTGCATATGGATATTAAATGTACAGGAAAGTGATATGGTAAAAAAATGCTTAGTCTGCAGTTAAGCAATACATTGCATATGTTTTATAAACAGTTTTCTTAATGTGACACTAAAGCTTGTTATTTTCTGCATCACGTGAATTATATTGCAAAGTATTTATTATATATATGTGTGTATAAATGATACTGTCAAAATTACAATAGCAATGTCATTTTAACCTACTGTTTTTACCTCAATAACTAACTTTTATCCTCCATATTAGCAGGCAGTATTGCCAAACAGATGCTTTACCCCATCCAATAGAGCACCAACAGAACAAGCTACAACACATGAACAACCTATCATTCAAAAGTATAACAACCTAAACACCAACTAAATGAATGTACATTGTGTTGCTTTCTTTTTACTATGCAGAATTTATTTCACTGTTGTTTCATTTCGAGTTTGATATCAATTTAAACAGTTACTTAAACCCTTGGTTGCCAGTTACCACTTGTATTTATCTCAAGGCTTATCAATCACCCCAAGGTGAATCATTCCAGGAGGCAGCAGAGAGTTTACAAAGCAGCGTTCTTAAAGGAACAGTCAAGTCCAAAAAAAACTTTAATGATTTAAATAGGGAATGCAATTTTAAACAACTTTCCAATTTACTTTTATCATCAATGTTGCTTTGTTCTCTTGGCATTCTTAGTTGAAAGCTCATTCTAGGAGGTTCATTTGTTAATTTCTTACGGCTAGATTATGAGTCTTGCGTTAGGCTTAAATAACAGCGTTGGCCGGTCCCAACGCTGCTTTTTAACGCCCGCTGGCATTACGAGTCTTGCAGGTACAGGTGTACCGCTCACTTTTTTGGCCAGACTCGGAAATACCGCAAATCCACTTACATCAATTGCGTATCCTCTATTTTCAATGGGACTTTCATAGCGCCGGTATTACGAGTCTTTCAAAAAGTGAGCGGTACACCCTCTCCTGTCAAGCCTGGTACCGCATTTTAAATTCAGTAGTTAAGAGTTTTACACTACAACGCCGTAGCATAAAACTCTTAACTAAAGTACTAAAAAGTACACTAACACCCATAAACTACCTATTAACCCCTAAACCGAGCCCCCCCCCCACATCGCAAACACTAATATAAAATATTTAACCCCTAATCTGCCGAACCGGACATCGCCGCCACTATAATAAATATATTAACCCCTAAACCGCCACACTCCTGCCTTGCAAACATTAGTTAAATATTATTAACCCCTAATCTGCTGTCCCTAACATCACCGACACCTACCTACATTTATTAACCCCTAATCTTCCGCCCCCAACGTCGCCACCACTATATTAAAGTTATTAACCCCTAAACATAAGTCTAACCCTAACCCCCTAACTTAAATATAATTTAAATAAATATAAATAAAATAGCTATCATTAACCCCTTAACGCCCGAGGACGTGCAGGGTACGTCCTCTAAAGGATGTCAGTTAACGACCAAGGACGTACCCTGCACGTCCTCGGTGTGGAAAGTAGCTGGAAGCGATCCTGCTCGCTTCCAGCTGCTTTCCGGTTATTGCAGCGATGCCTCGATATCGAGGCATCCTGCAATAACACTGTCTGGCCATCCGATGCAGAGAGAGCCACTCTGTGGCCCTCTCTGCACCGGACATCGATGGCCGGTATCGTTGGTGGGTGGGAGCCGACTTGGGAGGCGGGTGGGCGGCCATCGGTGAGATGTGTAAGGTGGAGGGGGGCGGGATCGGAAGCGGAGCCGACGGGGGCGCGCAGGGGCGCGCGCGTGCACGGGGGTGGTGGGCGCGTGCACGGGGCGGGAGCGGGTGGGAACCGCTACACTACAGAAAAAAGTTAAAGAAAAGTTAAAAAAAAATGAAATAAACTTTTTTTTTTTAAACATCTAAGGGATCTGGAAGGGGTGGGGGGTTGGTCTTGGGGGGGGAAAGCTACACTACAGAAAAGGGACATTTTTTTTTTAAAAAAAAGCATTTTTTTCACTAAACTGGGTACTGGCAGACAGCTGCCAGTACCCAAGATGGCGCACATTAAGTCAGAGGGGGAGGGTTAGAGAGCTGTTTGGTGGGGGATCAGTGAGGTTGGGGGCTAAGGGGGATCCCTACACAGAAGCATATGTAAATATGCTAACAAAAAATGCACAAAAAAGCCCAAATATACCTTTTATTTTAGTACTGGCAGAGTTTCTGCCAGTACTTAAGATGGCGGGGACATTTGTGGGGTAGGGGAGGGAAGAGAGATGTTTGGGAGGGATCAGGGGGTCTGATGTTTCAGGTGGGAGGCTGATCTTTACACTAAAGCTAAAATTAACCCTGCAAGCTCCCTACAAGCTACCTAATTAACCCCTTCACTGCTAGCCATAATACACGTGTGATGCGCAGCGCCATTTAGCAGCATTCTAATTACCAAAAAGCAACGCCAAAGTCATATATGTCTGCTATTTCTGAACAAAGGGGATCCCAGAGAAGCATTTACAACCATTTGTGCCATAATTGCACAAGCTGTTTGTAAATTATTTCAGTGAGAAACCTAAAATTGTGAAACATTTTACGTTTTTTTTAATTTGATCGCATTTGGCGGTGAAATGGTGGCATGAAATATACCAAAATGGGCCTAGATCAATACTTGGGGTTGTCTACTACACTACACTAAAGCTAAAATTACCCCAAAAAGCTCCTTACATGCTCCCTAATTAACCCCTTCACTGCTGGGCATAATACACGTGTGGTGCGCAGTGGCATTTAGCGGCCTTCTAATTACCAAAAAGCAATGCCAAAGCCATATATGTCTGCTATTTCTGAACAAAGGGGATCCCAGAGAAGAATTTACAACCATTTATGCCATAATTGCACAAGCAGTTTGTAAATAATTTCAGTGAGAAACTGAAAGTTTGTGAAAAAATTTGTGAAAAAGTGAACAATTTTTTGTATTTGATCGCATTTGGCGGTGAAATGGTGGCATGAAATATACCAAAATGGACCTAGATCAATAATTTGGGATGTCTTCTAAAAAAAAATATATACATGTCAATGGATATTCAGGGATTCCTGAAAGATATTAGTGTTCTAATGTAACTAGCGTTAATTTTGAAAAAAATGGTTTGAAAATAGCAAAGTGCTACTTGTATTTATGGCCCTATAAGTTACAAAAAAAAGCAAAGAAGATGTAAACATTGGGTATTTCTAAACTCAGGACAAAATTTAGAAACAATTTAGCATGGGTTTTTTTTGGTGGTTGTAGATATGTAACAGATTTTGGGGTTCAAAGTTAGAAAAAGTGTGTTTTTTTCCATTTTTCCTCATATTTTATAAAAAAATTTTATAGTAAATGATAAGATATGATGAAAATAATGATATTTTTAGAAAGTCCATTTAATGGCGAGAAAAACGGTATATAATATGTGTGGGTACAGTAAATGAGTAAGAGGAAAATTTCAGCTAAACACAAACACCGCAGAAATGTAAAAATAGCCTTGGTCCCAAACGGACAGAAAATGGAAAAGTGCTCTGTTCACTAAGGGGTTAACTAAATTATTCCTATTTAAAACTAAATACTTACATATAAAATAAACCCTAAGCTAGCTACAATATAACTAATAGTTACATTGTAGCTAGTTTAGGGTTTATTTTTATTTTACAGGCAAGTTTGTATTTATTTTAACTAGGTAGAATAGTTATTAAATAGTTATTAACTATTTAATAACTACCTAGCTAAAATAAATACAAAAGTACCTGTAAAATAAAACCTAACCTAAGTTACAATTACACCTAGCACTACCACTATAATTAAATTAATTCCCTAAATTAAATTAAATTATCTAAAGTACAAAAAAACCCCACTAAATTACAGAAAATAATAAAAAAATTACAAGATTTTTAAACTAATTACATCTAATCTAATCCCCCTAACAAAATAAAAAAGCCCCCCCAAAATAAAAAAAGCCCTACCCTACACTAAATTACAAATAGCCCTTAAAAGGGCCTTTTGCAGGGCATTGCCCCAAAGTAATCAGCTCTTTTACCTGTAAAAAAATTTACAGATCCCCCCCAACATTAAAACCCACAACCCACACAACCAACCCTACTCTAAAACCCACCCAATCCCCCCTTAAAAAACCTAACACTAACCCCCTGAAGATCACCCTACCAGGAGATGTCTTCATCTAACCGGGCAGAAGTGGTCCTCCAGACGGTCAGAAGTCTTCATCCAAGCCGGGCAGAAGTGGTCCTCCAGGCGGGCAGAAGTCTTCATCCAGATGGCATCTTCTATCTTCATCCATCCGGCGCGGAGCGGGTCCATCTTCAAGACATCCGACGCGGAGCATCCTCTTCATCCGGAGTCTTCTTACTAAAATGATGGTACCTTTAAGTGACGTCATCCAAGATGGCGTCCCTTCAATTCCGATTGGCTGATAGAAATCAGCCAATCGGAATTAAGGTAGAAAAAATTCTATTGGCTGATGCAATCAGCCAATAGGATTGAGCTCACATTCTATTGGCTGATTGAAATGCCAGCTCTATCATCCTATCGGAATTGAAGGAACGCCATCTTGGATGACGTCACTTAAAGGTACCGTCATTTAGTAAGAAGACTCCGGATGAAGAGGATGCTCCACGTCGGATGTCTTGAAGATGAACCCGCTCCGCGCCGGATGGATGAAGATAGAAGATGCCATCTGGATGAAGACTTCTGCACGTCTGGAGGACCACTTCTGCCCGGCTTGGATGAAGACTTCTGCCCGTCTGGAGGACCACTTCTGCCCGGTTGGATGAAGACGTCTCCCGGTAGGGTGATCTTCAGTGGGTTAGTGTTAGGTTTTTTTTAAGGGGGGATTGGGTTGCAATCAGCCAATAGGATTGAGCTCACATTCTATTGGCTGATTGAAATGCCAGCTCTATCAGCCTATCGGAATTGAAGGAACGCCATCTTGGATGACGTCACTTAAAGGTACCGTCATTTAGTAAGAAGACTCCGGATGAAGAGGATGCTCCGCGTCGGATGTCTTGAAGATGGACCTGCTCCGCGCCGGATGGATGAAGATAGAAGATGCCATCTGGATGAAGACTTCTGCACGTCTGGAGGACCATTTCTGCCCGGCTTGGATGAAGACTTCTGCCCGTCTGGAGGACCACTTCTGCCCGGTTGGATGAAGACGTCTCCCGGTAGGGTGATCTTCAGTGGGTTAGTGTTAGGTTTTTTTAAGGGGGGATTGGGTTGGTTTTAGAGTAAGGTTGGTTGTGTGGGTGGTGGGTTTTAATGTTGGGAGGATTTGTATTTTTTTTTACAGGTAAAAGAACTGATTACTTTGGGGCAATGCCCTGCAAAAGGCCCTTTTAAGGGCTATTTGTAATTTAATGTAGGATAGGGCATTTTTTATTTGGGGGGCTTTTTTATTTTGTTAGGGGGATTAGATTAGGTGTAATTAGTTTAAAAATCTTATGTAATTTGTTTATTATTTTCTGTAATTTAGTGTTTTTTTGTACTTTAGATAATTTTATTTAATTTAGTTAATTTATTTAATTATAGTGTAGTGTTAGGTGTAATTGTAACTTAGGTTAGGTTTTATTTTACAGGTACTTTTGTCTTTATTTTAGCTAGGTAGTTATTAAATAGTTAATAACTATTTAGTAACTATTGTACCTAGTTAAAATAAATACAAACTTGCCTGTAAAATAAAAATAAACCCTAAACTAGCTACAATGTAGCTATTAGCTATATTGTAGCTAGCTTAGGGTTTATTTTATAGGTAAGTATTTAGTTTTAAATAGAAATTATTTAGTTAATGATAGTTATTTTATTTATATTTATTTAAATTATATTTCAGTTGGGGGGGTTAGGGTTAGACTTAGGTTTAGGGGTTAATAACTTTAATATAGTGGCGGCGATGTTGGGGGCGGCAGAATAGGGGTTAATAAGTGTCGGTAGGTTTGCGCGATATTGAGGGCGGCAGATTAGGGGTTAATAAATATAATGTAGGTCTCAGCAATGTTGGGGGCAGCAGATAAGGGGTTCATAAGTATAATGTAGGTGGCGGCGGTGTCCAGAGAGGCAGATTAGGGGTTAATAATATAATGTAGGTGTCGGCGATGTCGGGGGCGGCAGATTAGGGGTTAATAAGTGTAAGATTAGGGGTGTTTAGACTCGGGGTTCATGTTAGGGTGTTAGGTGTAGACATAACTTTTGTTTCCCCATAGGAATCAATGGGGCTGCGTTAGGAGCTTTACGCTGCTTTTTTGCAGGTGTTAGTTTTTTTTTAAGATGGCTCTCCCCCATTGATTCCTATGGGGAAATCGTGCACGAGCACGTTTAGCCAGCTCACCGCTAACGTAAGCAGCGCTGGTATTGAGGTGAGATGTGGAGATAAATTTTGCTCTACGCTCAATTTTTTGCGGTTAACGCCGGGTTTGTAAAAACCCGTAATACCAGCGCTGTCTGTAAGTGAGCGGTGAGCATAAACTGCTCATTAGCACCGCACCCCTGTTAACGCAAAACTCGTAATCTAGCCGCTAGACTTTGAAGACTGCCTCTAATCTGAATGCATTTTGATCACTAGAGGGCATTAGTTCATGTGTTTCATATAGATAACATAGAGCTCATGCACGTGAAGTTACCCTGGAGTGAGCACTGATTGACTAAAATGCAAGCCTATCAAAACAACTGCGGAGGCTTAGATACAAGGTAATCACAGAGGTAAAAAGTGTATTTATATAACTGTGTTGGCTATGCAAAACTGGGGAGTAGGTAATAAAGGGATTATCTTTCTTTTTAAACAACTAAAATTCTGGTATTGACTGTCCCTTTAAAGCTACTGTTTATTAAAGGGATATGAAACCCAAATATTTTCTTTTGTGATTCAGACAGAGCATACAATTATTACAAAAAAAGTTTACATTTTACTTCTATTACCAAATTTGCTTTGTTCCCATATTATTGTTTGCTGAATATATACCTAAGTAGGTGTCGTCTAGAGCACTACATGGCAGGAAATTATGTTGCCCTCTAGTGATCTTGCATATGGATACAATTCTGCCACACACGTTATTATAAATAAAGTTCAGTATTTGGGCCTCTAGTTATCAACGTGTCTACTTACCTGCCTTCGCCGGCCCAATACGCCCGCCTAAGCTTGCCTACCATCGCTGCCGCGGACCTGAAAAATCTCGCCAAAGTTATCAATAAATCTGTCAAAAAGCCGCGCACCAAGTACGGGGCGATGAGCAGCGGACTGTGATAGTTATCACTCATCCGATCTGGCTGCTCTTCGGCTTTTTGACAGCTTTATTGACAAGCTGTCACTAAGCACCCACACTAACTATACTGTTCTACCCCCTATACCGGCGCCCCCGGAGCCTCCCGCAACTAAATAAAGTTATTAACCCCTAAACCGCTGCTCCCGGACACCGCCGCAACTATAATAAATGTATTAACCCCTAAACCGCTGCTCCCAGAGCCCACCGCCACCTACATTATACCCACTAACCCCTATCCTGCCCCCCTATACCGCCGCCACCTATAATAAATTTATTAACCCCTATCCTGCCGATCCCGGACCCCGCCGCAACTAAATAAATTGTTTAACCCCTAAACCGAAGTCTAACCCTAACCCTAACACCCCCCTAACTTAAATATTAATTAAATACATCTAAATAAATTTAACTCTTATTAAATTAATTATTCCTATTTAAAACTAAATACTTACCTTTAAAATAAACCCTAATATAGCTACAATATAAATAATAATTTTATTGTAGCTATCTTAGGATTTATTTTTATTTTACAGGTACCTTTCAATTTATTTTAACTAGGTACAATAGCTATTAAAACATAATTTATGTAAGAACTTACCTGATAAATTCATTTCTTTCATATTAGCAAGAGTCCATGAGCTAGTGACATATGGGATATACATTCCTACCAGGAGGGGCAAAGTTTCCCAAACCTCAAAATGCCTATAAATACACCCCTCACCACACCCACAATTCAGTTTAACGAATAGCCAAGAAGTGGGGTGATAAAAAAGTGCGAAAGCATATAAAATAAGGAATTGGAATAATTGTGCTTTATACAAAAATCATAACCACCCCAAAAAAGGGCGGGCCTCATGGACTCTTGCTAATATGAAAGAAATGAATTTATCAGGTAAGTTCTTACATAAATTATGTTTTCTTTCATGTAATTAGCAAGAGTCCATGAGCTAGTGACGTATGGGATAATGATTACCCAAGATGTGGATCTTTCCACGCAAGAGTCATTAGAGAGGGAGGGATAAAATAAAGACAGCCAATTCCTGCTGAAAATAATCCACACCCAAAATAAAGTTTAATGAAAAACATAAGCAGAAGATTCAAACTGAAACCGCTGCCTGAAGTACTTTTCTACCAAAAACTGCTTCAGAAGAAGAAAATACATCAAAATGGAAGAATTTAGTAAAAGTATGCAAGGAGGACCAAGTTGCTGCTTTGCAAATCTGATCAATCGAAGCTTCATTCCTAAACGCCCAGGAAGTAGAAACTGACCTAGTAGAATGAGCTGTAATCCTTTGAGGCGGAGATTTACCCGACTCAACATAGGCAAGATGAATTAAAGATTTCAACCAAGATGCCAAAGAAATGGCAGAAGCTTTCTGGCCTTTTCTAGAACCAGAAAAGATAACAAATAAACTAGAAGTCTTTCGGAAAGACTTAGTAGCTTCAACATAATATTTCAAAGCTCTAACAACATCCAAAGAATGCAATGATTTCTCCTTAGAATTCTTAGGATTAGGACATAATGAAGGAACCACAATTTCCCTACTAATGTTGTTAGAATTCACAACTTTAGGTAAAAATTCAAAAGAAGTTCGCAACACTGCCTTATCCTGATGAAAAATCAGAAAAGGAGACTCACAAGAAAGAGCAGATAATTCAGAAACTCTTCTGGCAGAAGAGATTGCCAAAAGGAACAAAACTTTCCAAGAAAGTAATTTAATGTCCAATGAATGCATAGGTTCAAACGGAGGAGCTTGAAGAGCCCCCAGAACCAAATTCAAACTCCAAGGAGGAGAAATTGACTTAATGACAGGTTTTATACGAACCAAAGCTTGTACAAAACAATGAATATCAGGAAGATTAGCAATCTTTCTGTGAAAAAGAACAGAAAGAGCAGAGATTTGTCCTTTCAAAGAACTTGCGGATAAACCTTTATCTAAACCATCCTGAAGAAACTGTAAAATTCTCGGAATTCTAAAAGAATGCCAAGAAAAATGATGAGAAAGACACCAAGAAATATAAGTCTTCCAGACTCTATAATATATCTCTCTGGATACAGATTTACGAGCCTGTAACATAGTATTAATCACAGAGTCAGAGAAACCTCTTTGACCAAGAATCAAGCGTTCAATCTCCATACCTTTAAATTTAAGGATTTGAGATCCTGATGGAAAAAAGGACCTTGCGACAGAAGGTCTGGTTGTAGCGGAAGAGTCCACGGATGGCAAGAGGCCATCCGGACAAGATCCGCATACCAAAACCTGTGAGGCCATGCCGGAGCTACCAGCAGAACAAACGAGCATTCCTTCAGAATCTTGGAGATTACTCTTGGAAGAAGAACTAGAGGCGGAAAGATATAAGCAGGATGATACTTCCAAGGAAGTGATAATGCATCCACTGCTTCCGCCTGAGGATCCCGGGATCTGGACAGATACCTGGGAAGTTTCTTGTTTAGATGAGACGCCATCAGATCTATTTCTGGAAGCTCCCACATTTGAACAATCTGAAGAAATACCTCTGGGTGAAGAGACCATTCGCCCGGATGCAACGTTTGGCGACTGAGATAATCCGCTTCCCAATTGTCTATACCTGGGATATGAACCGCAGAGATTAGACAGGAGCTGGATTCCGCCCAAACCAGAATTCGAGATACTTCTTTCATAGCCAGAGGACTGTGAGTCCCTCCTTGATGATTGATGTATGCCACAGTAGTGACATTGTCTGTCTGAAAACAAATGAACGATTCTCTCTTCAGAAGAGGCCAAGACTGAAGAGCTCTGAAAATTGCACGGAGTTCCAAAATATTGATCGGTAATCTCAATCCCTGGAAAGAAATGGAAAGTAGAGTTGATTTAGAAGCCATATCAGCATTCCAAGTTTTAAGCCATAAAGCTCTTCTAGCTAAAATAGCTAGAGACATACACCTGACATCAACTCTGATAATATCAAAAATGGTATCACAGATAAAATTATTAGCATGCTGAAGAAGAATAATAATATTATGAGAATCATGATCTGTTACTTGTTGTGCTAAAGTCTCCAACCAAAAAGTTGAAGCTGCAGCAACATCAGCCAAAGATATAGCAGGTCTAAGAAGATTACCTGAACACAGATAAGCTTTTCTTAGAAAGGATTCAATTTTCCTATCTAAAGGATCTTTAAACGAAGTACCATCTGACGTAGGAATAGTAGTACGTTTAGCAAGGGTAGAAATAGCCCCATCGACTTTAGGGATTTTGTCCCAAAATTCTAATCTGTCAGACGGCACAGGATATAATTGCTTAAAACGTTTAGAAGGAGTAAATGAATTACCCAATTTATCCCATTCTCTGGAAATTACTTCAGAAATAGCATTAGGAACAGGAAAAACTTCTGGAATAACCACAGGAGATTTAAATACCTTATCTAAACGTTTAGAATTAGTATCAAGAGGACCAGAATCCTCTATTTCTAAAGCAATTAGTACTTCTTTAAGTAAAGAACGAATAAATTCCATTTTAAATAAATATGAAGATTTATCAGCATCAATCTCTGAGACAGAATCCTCTGAACCAGAAGAGTCATCAGAATCAGAATGATGATGTTCATTTAAAAATTCATCTGTAGAGAGAGAAGTTTTAAAAGATTTTTTATATTTACTAGAAGGAGAAATAACAGACATAGCCTTCTTGATGGATTCAGAAACAAAATCTCTTATGTTATCAGGAACATTCTGCACCTTAGATGTTGAGGGAACTGAAAAAGGCAATGGTACATTACTAAAGGAAATATTATCTGCTTTAACAAGTTTGTCATGACAATTAATACAAACAACAGCCGGAGGAATAGCTACCAAAAGTTTACAGCAGATACACTTAGCTTTGGTAGTTCCAGCACTAGACAGCGATTTTCCTGAAGTATCTTCTGATGCAACGTGAGACATCTTGCAATATGTAAGAGAAAAAACAACATATAAAGCAAAATTGATCAAATTCCTTAAATGACAGTTTCAGGAATGGGAAAAAAATGCCAATAAACAAGCTTCTAGTAACCAGAAGCAAAGAAAAAATGAGACTGAAATAATGTGGAGACAAAAGCGACGCCCATATTTTTTGGCGCCAAATAATACGCCCACATTGTTTGGCGCCTAAATGCTTTTTGTTGCCAAAAATGACACCACATCCGGAACGCCGACATTTTTGGCGCAAAAGGACGTCAAAAAATGACGCAACTTCCGGCGACACGTATGACGCCGGAAACAGAAAAGATTTTTTGCGCCAAAAAAGTCCGCGCCAAGAATGACGCAATAAAATGAAGCATTTTCAGCCCCCGCGAGCCTAACAGCCCACAGGGAAAAAAAGTCAAATTTTTAAGGTAAGAAAAAATGATTAATTCAAATGCATTATCCCAAATATGAAACTGACTGTCTGAAAATAAGGAATGTTGAACATTCTGAGTCAAGGCAAATAAATGTTTGAATACATATATTTAGAACTTTATAAATAAAGTGCCCAACCATAGCTTAGAGTGTCACAGAAAATAAGATTTACTTACCCCAGGACACTCATCTACATGTTTGTAGAAAGCCAAACCAGTACTGAAACGAAAATCAGCAGAGGTAATGGTATATAAATAAGAGTATATTGTCGATCTGAAAAGGGAGGTAAGAGATGAATCTCTACGACCGATAACAGAGAACCTATGAAATAGACCCCGTAGAAGGAGATCACTGCATTCAAATAGGCAATACTCTCCTCACATCCCTCTGACATTCACTGCACGCTGAGAGGAAAACCGGGCTCCAACTTGCTGCGGAGCGCATATCAACGTAGAATCTAGCACAAACTTACTTCACCACCTCCATAGGAGGCAAAGTTTGTAAAACTGAATTGTGGGTGTGGTAAGGGGTGTATTTATAGGCATTTTGAGGTTTGGGAAACTTTGCCCCTCCTGGTAGGAATGTATATCCCATACGTCACTAGCTCATGGACTCTTGCTAATTACATGAAAGAAATAGTTATTAACTATTTAATAGCTACCTAGTTAAAATAAAGAGAAATTAACCTGTAAAATAAAAACTAACCTAAGTTACAATTACACCTAACACTACACTATACTTAAATAAATTATTCCTATTTAAAACTAAATACTTACCTGTAAAATAAACCCTAAGATAGCTACAATGTAATTAATAATTACATTGTAGCTATTTTAGGATTTATATTTTACAGGTAACTTTGTATTTATTTTAGCTAGTTAGAATAGTTATTAAATAGTTATTAACTACCTAGCTAAAAGAAATACAAAATTACCTGTAAAATAAATCCTAACCTAAGTTACAATTAAACCTAACACTACACTATCATTAAATTAATTAAATAAATTACCTACAAATAACTACAATTAAATACAATTAAATAAACTAACTAAAGTACAAAAAAAAAAAAGCTGTTACAAAAAATAAAAAAAATAAGTAACAATTTTAAGCTACTTACACCTAAGTTACAATTAAACCTAACACTACACTATCAGTCCCGATCAGCCAATAGAATGCGAGCTCAATCTGATTGGCTGATTGGATCAGCCAATCAGATTTTTCCTACCTTAATTCCGATTGGCTGATAGAATCCTATCAGCCAATCGGAATTCGAGGGACGCCATCTTGGATGACATCACTTAAAGGAACCGTCATTCGTCGTTCAGTCGTCGGTGGAAGAAGATGGCTCCGCGTAGGCTCGTCTGAAGATGGCTCCGCTCCGCTCCAGATGGATGAAGATTGAAGACGCCGCCTGGATGATGACTTCAATTGGATGGAAGACTTCTTCAGCGCCCCTTGGATGATGACTTCTGCCGCTCCGGATCTCCTCTTCGGTTCCATTGGTGGTCGGCTGGCTGAAGACGGCTAAAGGTAGGATGATCTTCAGGGGGGTAGTGTTAGGTTTATTTAAGGGGGGTTTGGGTTAGAGTAGGGGTATGTGGGTGGTGGGTTTTAATGTTGGGGGGGTTGTATTTTTATTTTACAGGCAAAGAGCTGTTTTCTTTGGGGCATGCCCCGCAAAAGGCCCTTTTAAGGGCTGGTAAGGTAATAGAGCTGGTAACTTTTTAATGTAGAATAGGGTAGGGCATTTTTTTATTTTGGGGGGCTTTGTTATTTTATTAGGGGGCTTAGATTAGGTGTAAGTAGCTTAAAAATGTTGTAATATTTTTGAAATGTTTGTAACTTATTTTTTTGTACTTTAGTTAGTTTATTTAATTGTATTTAATTGTAGTTATTTGTAGGTAATTTATTTAATTAATTTAATGATAGTGTAGAGTTAGGTTTAATTGTAACTTAGGTTAGGATTTATTTTACAGGTAATTTTGTATTTCTTTTAGCTAGGTAGTTATTAAATAGTTAATAACTATTTAATAAATATTCTAACAAGCTAAAATAAATACAAAGTTACCTTTAAAATAAATATAAATCCTAAAATAGCTACAATGTAATTATTAATTACATTGTAGCTATCTTAGGGTTTATTTTACAGGTAAGTATTTAGTTTTAAATAGGAATAATTTATTTAAGTATAGTGTAGTGTTAGGTGTAATTGTAACTTAGGTTAGTTTTTATTTTACAGGTTAATTTCTCTTTATTTTAACCAGGTAGCTATTAAATAGTTAATAACTATTTAATAGCTATTGTACCTAGTTAAAATAAATTGAAATTTGCCTGTAAAATAAAAATAAATCCTAAGATAGCTACAATAAAATTATTATTTATATTGTAGCTATATTAGGGTTTATTTTAAAGGTAAGTATTTAGTTTTAAATAGGATTAATTTAGTTAATAAGAGTTATAATATTTAGATTTATTTAATTAATATTTAAGTTAGGGGGGTGTTAGGGTTAGGGTTAGACTTAGGTTTAGGGGTTAATAATTTTATTATAGTTGTGGCGGTGTAGGGGGGGCAGGATAGGGGTTAATACGTTTAATATAGGTTGCGGCGGTGTAGGGGGGGCAGGATAGGGGTTAATAAATGTATTATAGGTGGTGACGGTGTAGGGGGGCAGATTAGGGGTTAATAAGTTTAATATAGGTGGCGACGGGGTCCGGGAGCGGCGGTTTAGGGGCTAATACATTTATTATAGTTGCGGCGGTGTCCGGGAGCGGCGGTTTAGGGGTTAATAACTTTATTTAGTTGTGGCGGTGGGGGGGGGGACAGATTAGGGGTTAATATGTATAATGTAGCTTGCGGTGGGCTCCGGGAGTGGCGGTTTAGGGGGTAATAAATGTATTTAGTTGCGGCGGTGTAGGGGGGCAGATTAGGGGTGTTTAGACTCGGGGTACATGTTAGGGTGTTAGGTGTAGACACTTCCCATAGGAATCAATGGGATGCCGGGCAGCAGCGAACATGAACTTTCGCTATGGTCAGACTCCCATTGATTCCTATGGGATCCGCCGCCTCCAGGGCGGCGGTTTGAAAACCAGGTACGCTGGGCCAGAAAAGTGCCGAGCGTACCTGCTAGTTTTTTGATAACTAGCAAAAGTAGTCAGATTGTGCCGAACTTGTGTGCGGAACATCTGGAGTGACGTAAGAATCGATCTGTGTCGGACAGAGTCAGGCGGATCGAAGCTTACGTCACAAAATTCTACTTTTGCCGGTGTAAAGGGCTTGATAACTTAGGCGAATCAGCCTCGCCACAAATAAGCTGCGGAATTCCAGCATATTTGAGGTTGACGGCTTGATAACTAGAGGCCTTGGAGTTAACTTCCCCCCTCACTTTCAGTCAGTGACTCCTTTCATTTGACTGTGGGGGCCTGATATTCAAAAGCTCTCTGCTTAGGTGAGATGATCTAAGACATCTCGTCAGTATGGTCCCTAAAGAAAATGTTAAAAACACAAATTTTAGTTTGAAAGCTGTTTATCTCACTATCTGTTTATCTCACTGTTCTTGATGTGAAGGAGAGACATCTGCATTACAATATAAGGTCTAAAAAAATCCCAAAAATTTTGCATGATTTCTCTTCAGACAGGCGAGCTTTTGAATATCCGGCCCTAAGCATGGGCTTTGAATTCCTTATAAAGTATTTATCTTCACAAACAAGATATTTAAAAAGTACATCACAACTCTTGTTAATCCTTAATTAATGTAAATAAAATATGCTGCACAATGCAAAATTTCACTCAAGTAATGTTATTTTTTTCTTTGTGACACTGACAATAACAGTTTACATGATACAAGCCATTGCTAGCAATCTGAGCAAACACAATGAATGAATTGCTTATGTTCAAGCCATGGGCCTGATTCTCTAAAGCTGTCTGGTGAGATTCTATACAGCAGGGGTCAACAACCTTGGCACCCCAGATGTTTTAGAACTACATTTCCCATGATGCTCAGACACACTTTAGGCTAACTGAGTATCATGGGAAATGTAGTTCTGAAACATCTGGGGTGCTAAGGTTGCTGACACCTGCTATACAGTATTATGAGGTCCCTCTGGGTTATTTTAAAGGACATTTTTAACATAGGAACTGTGTATCTCATTATGGGGAGTTCACTAATATGCTTTATGTGAAAGAGAGACACTTACTTTACAATATAATGCTCAGTAAAATAAGATGATAACCCCCCCACACCCATAATGGCGAGTTTTTGAGAATCAGGCCTCATGTCTTGTATGCTGTGTGTGCCTGTGCACAGAAACAGTTCTCACTAAACAGTAAGAACGTTATTAGAAGCACATTTTGTTATTACACATGAAATACAAAAATGCTTTTACTGATTTGCATTTCAGTTTTCAAGCGAATGTCCTTTTAATAAATAAATGAGATGCAAATAATCTCCTAAAGAGCTGAATTCCCAAAAGACATGGGGTTAGATTTATTTAGCAGCGGATGCTGCAATCTAGCCCCAAGTTTCCGGCTCGCCGGATACAGAAGTTAAGAAACAGCGGTCGTAAGACCGCTGTTCCTTAACTTCTTCGCCACCACTCAGGTGGCAAACTTCAATCATCCTGACCAGATACGATCGGGATGATTGACACCCCCTGCTAGCGACCGCTTGGCCGCGAATGTGCAGGGGGACGGCATTGCACAAGCATTTCACCATAAATGCTTATGAGATGTTAAATGCCGACAGCGTATGCTGTCGGCATTTAGCGATGTCGGACGGACATTATTCACTACAGCGAATCATGTCTGCCCGCCATTTGTTAAATTGGCCCCCAAGTGTCAAGGTGTGTCACCAATGATCAGAGCCCATTGTAAATGGATATCAGAGGTATTCCTAAAATACTTTGGATCACTACTATAGAACCACTTATCAAATGCACCCACATCTGATGTGACAAGTCTATATAATTGTGATGGATGCCAAGGCAATTACTATATTTTTAAAGGTCACAAAAATGTATTTTAATGCACTAGGATTGTTCACATTTTGTGTTGTACTGTTGACAAGAGTTATGCTGATAGATAGTGCCCTTTATAATACCTGTGATAAAGTTTGTGGTTTCTATGTACAGTTACTATAATAGATCTTCAGGCCGCCTAACACACAGTCAAACACAGATGTAATACGCAGATTTAAATTTAATTTGGGTGTATAATAATCTTCTGATTTCTTAAATAATCATCTGGATTTTGTTAAAGCGACAATACAGTTCTTACAGCAAAAGCACCACCATCAAACAGTTAGCATCACAAAATGCAAAAAAGGGTGAAATATTTCATAAAGGATAGCATTAATTCTCTCTAAATATATTTTATTTGCTATACAAAGTGGTGGCATTGGCTGGTTTATTATTAGACCTAGTATTATACTATTGTGAGCCTATTGCCCTGTACTAATGTAGAATACTTTTATGTGTATTTAAAGGTACATAATACAAAAATGATATGCTCTTAATTTTTTACAGTTTACAACCAGGACATAGCTGGTGATTGGTGGGTTTGTGCTTTTGATTGGATTGGTAGACTCAAGACATGATTTCCGGGGTTATATCTATGGGCTTAACCCCATTTGCAGTAATGCAAAAACCAGATGCTCTAACAAATTAGAGAATAATATTTTTGCATCAGAATGCCCCTTTAATTTATACATAGTGAGTTAATGTCAACTTGTGATGTTTGTTTACTTAGCATTTTTGCAATCACTCCATTTAAACAGAAATAGAGCCTTTTTAAATGTATTTTAGTAGACAACCCAAGGTATTGATCTAGGCCCATTTTAATATATATTTCATGCCACTTTTTCACTGCTAAATGCGATCGTATAAAAAAAATTGCTCACCGTTCCACAAACTTTGGGTTTCTTAATGAAATTATTTACACGCAACTACTGCAGTCATAAGACAAATTGTTGTAAAAGGTTCTCTGGGGTCCTTGCAATTAGTTTTTGGCAATTAGAGGGCTGCTAATTGCAACTGCGCACCACACTTTTGAAATTCCCGGCAGTGAAGGGGTTAGCTCGTAAGGGTAATAGTATTTTTAATGCAGAAATTACCCCACCACCTTTAACTTCCCACCTCCCTGATCCCTCCAAAACTGCTCTCTCCCCCCACACCCACACTCCTGACCACCATCTTAAGTACTTACAGACAGTCTGCCCGCATGAAGGGTTTTTTTAGCTTTTTTTTTTAAAAAAAATAAATACATTTTATTTATTTCAATAAATGGTATCCACAATCTTAGGTACTGGAAGCTATCTGCCAGTACCCAGTTTACAGTTTTATTTTTATTTTTTCAAAATGTATTATTTAATTTTTTTTTCTGTAGCGTAGCGGTCCTCCCCAACTATCCCCTCCCTGTGATCGAAGATGTAGCCCCTACCACCTGTCACTTCCCATCTCCCTGATCCCTCCAAAACAGCTCTCTCCCCCACACCCACACTCCTGACCACTATCTTAGGTACTGGCAGAATGTCTGCCAATATGAAGATTTACACTTTTTTTAAAAAAAATATTTAAATAAATAAATTGTATTTATTTTCAATAAATGGTATTCGCCCTCTTAGGTACTGGCAGCTATTTGCCAGTACCCAGTTTACAGTTTTATTTTTATGTTTTCAAAATGTTTTATTTATTTCTGTAGTGTAGTGGTCTCCCTACCCCCCCCCTGTGATTGCAGCTCTAGCCCCCCTAACCCTGATTCCCATTTTTCTGTACCATAGCATCCCCTCTCCCTCCCATCCACATTTTATTTTTCTGTAGGTAGTGTCCTGCCCCTCCCTCCCCCCTCCACCACTATGCCACCCACCCAACTCCCACCGGCAGAAACAGACATGATTAGACAGTCTACACTCACATGGTAATGGATTACCGATCGCGCTTTGTTACCATATGAAGGCAGATGCCTGTAGCCCAGGAAGAGCAAGTCTCGGTTGTCACTTGACAACCCGAGACTGCTGGAGCTTCTTGAAGGTCGGACATAGATCTACTTTATGAGGTACGGTGGGCTATGTACTGCATGGCGTGGATCTATGTCAGATTGGTAGAAAGCATAATTAATAAAACTTATATTCCACTGTCACATGATTTTCACAGCAAATTTCCCCTACTAAACTTGGCAAGAGACTCACTAGTGGTAGTGACTGTGTCTATTAGCAACCACTTTAAAAGGAAAGCTCCTTCTTTTGTCTTCATGTAGAAACCCCAGCCCCCTTGTGGGGCTGTGACAGGATGGACCCTGCACAAGTTAAGTAAAAGAAAAAAAATCTTAAATCCTTTTAAAAGGATGAATATATTGCAACTATTTCTATTAAGTACAACATACTGCTTAGTGCTTTTTTATTACAACAATGAATCTGTCTGATTTATATCCCTTTAATTAACTAATTAGATCACAATTAACCTTATGGCTTTAGCTGCAAGAAGTCAAACATTACAAGAGATAATAATCCTATCCAATTTACTTATTTAGCAATGCATTGCAGATTTCTCAGACAGTCAAGGGGTTAATAACCTAAACTTTATGTGTAATGGTGAAACCTGACAGTGAAGTGTTGGCTGGTCTAATTTTTTCTTTTTTTTTTTTTAGATTTAATTAGAACAAGAAATATATGAAATATGAAATGAGACTCAAACCTAAACATAATGTTAACTTATAACAGCTTAATGTTTGAAAGAAATATAAAAAATAAGCATGTACAGTAATTATTATTAGCCAAGAAAATATAAACAATCTAATTAATTTTAACATGTCTTTCCTGTCTTGCAATGACTCAGTGAAACATTATGCCAAATGACTCTCTACTGATAAGTAAGATTGTTTTAAAGAGTTGAAGAATACCATGAAGATGTTGTATATGTTGCTATGTTCATATAACTATTATCATGTATGTGTAGCTTCCCACAGTGCCGCACCCATCTGGACATATCATGTCTACCGGGTGAAAGTCCATGAAAATCAATAAAAAGCAGATCGAATGGTAATTTGACATTTGAGCATAGCGCAAAGTTCTTTTTTCACGGGCATCCTCTAGCACAGCAAACAGAGTTATTGCAGGGTAAGGTACAAGCTATATTGCTTAGCTTATCCAGGTAAGCACGCCCTTTCTGTGAGACATTTATGACTTGGGCTATTATATTTATACATACCATAGAAGTATTACACTTTTTTCCACTTTTAGGAATGAAAATGTTAATTTGTTGTCAAGATTTTACTTATCATTTTATTACAGTGATGGTAAATCCTAGCGGTTTAAAAACACTTGGATCTTGGCCAAAAGCCATTTGGCACTGTGCCGTATGCAAGCATGGCTATTGGCCAAGAGGTCGAAATGTCACCTCATTGAAAAAAAAAGATTAAAAAAAGGCTTCTGTCATGGGAGGTCGGAGCCGATTAGGTTAGCAGTGAAACCGCAGAAAAATAAAAGTACCTTCTACACATTTTTTTTAAAACTGATGAATTAAGGTCACCTTTTTTTTAGTGCTGGTAAATGGTAGCATTTTCGAAAAGCTAGGATTTACCATTACTTTAAGGCTAGAGGTTGTAGAATTGCATGACACGTAGCAAAAGTCTGACTCCTTGACTGATTGCAAATCAGTCTACCAAGACACATGCACACACTTGAGCCTACCAAGGTATGCTCTTATAGAAATGAAACATAAATAAATATTAAGCAAAGTAAATAAGAATGTATTTTATTACTTTACACACCCTATCTGAATCATAATTAACTCTGGCTTCCATACCCCTTAATATGACAATGACACATATCAATGTTTATTTTATTATCCTCAATGAATTCATAAATAATACTTCACTTGAATTATTTAAGATTATCAAAATTATTTTGTTTTGTGCATTAGATTAATTGTAAAGTTAACTAGGATGTTTTTTGACTTAATGAAAGTTTAAGGAAAGTCTACCATATAGTGAGCAAGACACACCTAAATATGTACATTCTGATGTTATCAAATGTACCTTTCTTTCATGTAATGGGCAAGAGTCCATGAGCTAGTGATATATGGGATATACATTCCTACCAAGAGGGGCAAAGTTTCCCAAACCTCAAAATGCCTATAAATACGCCCCTCACCACACCCACAATTCAGTTTTACAAACTTTGCCTCCTACGGAGGTGGTGAAGTAAGTTTGTGCTAAGATTTCTACGTTGAAATGCGCTTCTCAGCATTTTGAAGCCCGATTCCTCTCAGAGTACAGGGAATGTCAGAGGGACGTTGAGAGTATCACCTATTGAATGCAATGATTTTCCTAACGGGGGTCTTTTTCATAGGTTCTCTGTTATCGGTTGTAGAGATTCATCTCCCTCCTCCCTTTTCAGATCGACGATATACTCTCATATACCATTACCTCTACTGTTTCAGTACTGGTTTGGCTATCTGCTATATGTGGATGGGTGTCTTTTGGTAAGTATGTTTTTATTTCTTAAAGACACCTCAGCTATGGTTTGGCACTTTATGCATTTATATAAAGCTCTAAATATATGTATTATACTTATATTTGCCATGAGTCATGTTCATGTATTTCCTTTTGCAGATTGTCAGTTTCATATTTGGGAAAAGTTAATATTAAGAAATATTTTTTTTACCTGGGGTTTAAACTTTTTTTCAATTGACTACTTTGTTTCAAATTGCGGGCTGACTTAGGCTCGCGGGTGCGCCAAATGCTACACTTTATTGCGTCATTTTTGGCGCGAGAATTTTTTGGTTTGAAAGGCACGTCCGTTGACGCAAGTTCATCATTTCCTGCGTTGTAATTGACGCAGAGGTTTCACACAGGGTTGCGTCGTTAGTGACGTGAGTGTGTCATTTCCGGACATGGTTGGCGCCCAAAAAAATTTTCAGTTACGTTGTGCGTCATACTTGGCGCCAAATTTTTTTCATTACTTATTGCCCCATTGTTTTTGCCTCTTGCCTTTTTCTATGTCAGAGGGCTATGCTATTTGCATTTTTTCCCATTCCTGAAACTGTCATATAAAGAAATTGATAATTTTGCTTTATATGTTGTTTTTTCTTTTACATTTTGCAAGATGTCTCAATCTGATCCTGCCTCAGAAGTATCTGTTGGAACTTTGCTGCCTGACATCGGTTCTACCAAAGCTAAGTGCATTTGTAGTAAAATTGTGGAGATTATATCTCCTAATGTCATTTGTATTAGTTGTCATGATAAACTTTTACATGAATAAGCCGGGTACTCCTTTTAATCCTTCTGCAAGGTTTAAAAAATTGTATCCTTTACCAGCAATTTCAATAGAGTTTTGGGAAAAGATCCCCAAAGTTGATGGGGCTGTTTCTACTCTTGCTAAACGAACCACTATTCCTATGGAAGATAGTACTTCCTTTAAAGATCCTTTAGATAGGAAGCTTGAATCTTATCTAAGGAAAGCCTATTTATATTCAGGTCATCTTCTTAGGCCTGCAATTTCTTTGGCTGATGATGCAGCTGCTTCAACCTTTTGGTTGGAGAATTTAGCGCAATAAGAATTGGATTCTGACTTATATAGCATTGTTCATTTGCTACAACATGCTAATCATTTTATTTGTGATGCTATTTTTGATATTATCAAAATTAATGTTAGATCCATGTCTTTAGCTATTTTAGCTAGAAGAGCTTTGTGGCTTAAATCTTGGAATGCTGATATGACATCTAAGTCTAGATTATTATCTCTTTCTTTCCAAGGTAATAATTTATTTGGTTCTCAGTTGGATTCTATCATTTCAACTGTTACTGGGGGGAAGGGAGTTTTTTTGCCTCAGGATAAAAAACCTAAGGGTAAATCTAAGGCTTCTAATTGTTTTCGTTCCTTTCATCAAAATAAGGAACAAAAACCTAATCCTTCCCCCAAGGAATCTGTTTCCAATTGGAAGCCTTCCTCAAATTGGAATAAATCCAAGCCTTTTAAGAAACCAAAGTCAGCCGCTAAGTCCGCATGAAGGTGCGGCCCTCATTCCAGCTCAGCTGGTAGGGGGCAGATTAAGGTTTTTCCAGGATGTTTGGGCAAATTCTGTCCAAAATCAATGGATTCAGAGCATTGTCTCTCAGGGGTACCGAATAGGATTCAGAATAAGACCTCCTGTGAGAAGATTTTTTTCTCTCACGCATCCCAGTGAATCCAGTAAAAGTCTAGGCTTTCCTGAAGTGTGTTTCGGACCTGGAGGTTTCAGAGGTAATCATGCCGGTTCCTTTTCAGGAACAAGGTCTGGGGTTTTATTCAATCTATTCATTGTCCCAAAGAAAGAAAATTCTTTCAGACCAGTTCTGGATCTGAAAATTTTGAATCGTTATGTAAGAGTACTAACTTTCAAGTTTGTGACTATAAGGACTATTCTGCCTTTTTTTTCAGCGAGGACATTATATGTCCACAATAGACTTGCAGGATGCATACCTTCATATTCCGATTTATCCAGAACATTATCAGTTCCTGAGATTCTCTTTTCTAGACAAGCATTACCAATTTGTTGCTCTTCCATTTGGCCTAGCAACAGCTCCAAGAATCTTTTCAAAGGTTCTGGATGCCCTACTCTCTGTAATCAGAGAACAGGGTATTGCAGTGTTTCCTTATTTGGACAATATCTTGGTACTAGCTCAGTCTTTACGTTCTGCAGAATCTCACACAAATCAACTAGTGTTGTTTCTTCGAAAACATGGTTGGAGGATCAATTTACCAAAAAGTTTTTTGATTCCTCAGACAAGGGTCACCTTTTTAGGTTTCCAGATAGATTCAGTGTCCATGACTCTGTCTCTAACAGACAAGAGACGTTTGAAATTTGTTGCAGCATTTCGGCACCTTCAGTCTCAGTCATTCCCTTCAGTGGCTATGTGCATGGAAGTTTTAGGCCTCATGACTGCAGCATCGGACGCGATTCCTTTTGCTCGTTTTCACATGAGACCTCTCCAGCTTTGCATGCTGAATCAATGGTGCCGGGATTATACAAAGATATCACAATTAATATCCTTAAATCCCAATGTTCAACATTCTCTGACGTGGTGGTTAAATCACCAGCGTTTAGTTCAAGGGGCCTCTTTTGTTCGGCCAACCTGGACTGTGATCACAACAGATGCGAGTCTTTCAGGTTGGGGAGCTGTATGGAGATCTCTAACAGCACAAGGGATTTGGAAATCTCAAGAGGCGAGATTACCAATCAATATTTTAGAACTCCGTGCAATTCTCAGAGCTCTTCAGTTTTGGCCTCTGTTGAAGAGAGAACCATTCATTTGTTTTCAGACAGACAATATCACATCGGTGGCATATGTCAATCATCAGGGTGGGACTCACAGTCCCCAAGCTATGAAAGAAGTATCTCGGATACTTGTTTGGGCAGAATCCAGCTCCTGTCTAATTTCTGCGGTTCATATCCCAGGTGTAGACAATTGGGAGGTGGAATATCTCAGCCGTCAGACTTTACATCCAGGGGAGTGGTCTCTCCATCCGTATGTCTTTTCTCAGATTGTTCAGATGTGGGGTCTTCCAGAGATAGATCTCATGGCCTCTCATCTAAACAAGAAACTTCCCAGATACCTGTCCAGGTCCAGGGATGTTCAGGCGGAAGCAGTGGATGCGCTGACACTTCCTTGGTGTTATCATTCTGCTTACATTTTCTCGCCTCTAGTTCTTCTTCCAAGAGTGATATCCAAAATCATCATGGAACAATTGTTTGTGTTGCTGGTGGCTCGAGCATGGCCACACAGGTTTTAGTATGCGGATCTTGTTCGGATGTCCAGTTGCCAACCTTGGCCACTTCCGTTAAGGCTGGACCTACTGTCTCAAGGTCCGTTTTTTTTCCATCAGGATCACAAATTATTAAATTTGAAGATATGGAAATTGAACGCTTAGTACTAAGTCATAGAGGTTTCTCTGACTCAGTAATTAATACTATGTTACAAGCTCGTAAAATCTGTCTCTAGGAAGATTTATTATCGAGTTTGGAAGACTTACATTTCATGGTGTTCTTCTCATAAATTCTCTTGGCATTCTTTTAGAATTCCTAGAATTTTACAGTTTCTCCAGGATGGTTTGGATAGGGGTTGGTCTGCAAGTTCCTTGAAGGGACAAATATCTGATCTTTCTGTTTTATTTCACAGAAAGATTGCTAATCTTCCTGATATTCACTGTTTTGTACAGGCTTTAGTTCGTATTAAGCCTGTCATTAAATCACTTTCTCCTCCTTGGAGTCTTAATTTGGTTTTGAAGGCGTTACAGGCTCCTCCTTTTGAGCCTATGTATTCTTTGGATATTAAACTACTTTCTTGGAAAGTGTTGTTCCTTTTGGCTATCTCTTCTGCTAGAAGAGTTGCTGAGCTATCTGCTCTTTCTTGTGAATCTCCTTTTCTGATTTTTCATCAAGATAAGGCGGTTTTGCGGACTTCATTTGAATTTTTACCTAAGGTTGTGAATTCTAACAACATTAGTAGAGAAATTGTTGTCCCTTCCTTGTGTCCTAATCCTAAGAATCCTTTAGAAAGATCCTTACATTCTTTGGATGTGGTGAGAGCTTTGAAATATTATGTTGAAGCTACTAAAGATTTCAGGAAGACTTCTAGTCTATTTGTTATATTTTCTGGTCCTAGGAAAGGTCAGAAGTCCTCTGCTATTTCCTTGGCCTCTTGGTTAAAGCTTTTGATTCATCAAGCTTATTTGGAGTCGGGTCGAGCCCCTCCTCAGAGAATTACAGCTCATTCTACTAGATCAGTCTCCACTTCGTGGGACTTTAAGAATGAAGCTTCAGATGATCAGATTTGTAAAGCAGTGACTTGTTCCTCTTTGCATACATTTACTAAATTCTACTGTTTTGATGCATTTGCTTCTTCTGAAGCAGTTTTTGGTAGAAAAGTCCTTCAGACAGCTGTTTCAGTTTGATTCTTCTGCTGATATTTTACGTTTTTCTTTTCTTCATAAGAATAACTTATATTTTGGGTTGTGGATTATTTTTTCAGCATTTGGCTGTTGTTTATTTTTATCCCTCCCTCTCTAGTGACTCTTGCGTGGAGTTCCACATCTTGGGTATTGATATTCCATACGTCACTAGCTCATGGACTCTTGCCAATTACATGAAAGAAAACATAATTTATGTAAGAACTTACCTGATAAATTCATTTCTTTCATATTGGCAAGAGTCCATGAGGCCCACCCTTTTTATGGTGGTTATGATTTTTTCGTATAAAGCACAATTATTTCCAAATTCCTTTGTTGATGCTTTTTACTCCTTTCTTTATCACCCCACTACTTGGCGAAGCGCATATCAACGTAGAAATCTAGCAGAAACTTACTTCACCACCTCCATGGGAGGCAAAGTTTGTAAAACTGAATTGTGGGTGTGGTGAGGGGTGTATTTATAGGCATTTTGAGGTTTGGGAAACTTTGTCCCTCCTGGTAGGATTGTATATCCCATACGTCACTAGCTCATGGACTCTTGCCAATATGAAAGAAATGAATTTATTAGGTAAGTTCTTACATAAATTATGTTATTTCTTTTAGAATCCCTTGTTGAAAAGCATACCTAGGAAGGTTCAGAAGAAGCAATGTGCTACTGAGAGCTAGCTGATGATTGGTGGGTACATATATATGCCTCTTATTGGTTCACTGTATGTGTTCAGCAAGATCCATTTAAAGGGACATTAAACCCAAACTTTTTCTTTCATGATTCAGACAGAGAATACAATTTTAAACAACATTCCAATTTACTTCTATTGTCTCATTTGCTTTATTCTTTAGATATCCTTTGTTGAAGAAATAGCAATGCACATGGGTCAGCCAATCACACGAGGCATCTATGTGCAGCCACCAATCAGCAGCTACTGAGCCTATCTAGATATGCTTTTCAGGAAATAATATCAAGAGAATGAAGCAAATTAGATGATAGAAGTAAATTAGAAAGTTGTTTAAAATTGTATTCTCTATCTGAATCATGAAAGAAAAATGTGGGATTTAATGTCCCTTTAAGTTCAATAAAGGTAAGGCAAGCTGCAATGGATTGGAACAGCTTTTTTTGGAATCTAGCAAAATAACCATAAACTCTTGTGAGTGCAATTGTAAAAAAATATATATATATATGTGAGAAACTATGGCCTTCATTTCCCAAAATCACATCGCACTTTTATCACAATACCTGATTTAGAAAAAAAGTCTTGAAGTGTAACTGTAGAATACTAGTAAGAGAAAAAAAAAATACTACCCAGAAAATTAAAACCTATAAGTTTATACAATTTTAAAGATAGAAAAAAAAGCTTAAAGGGACATAAAAATGCCTTAAAGGGACATAATACCCATATGCTAAATCACTTGAATAAAAGGGAGGAAGAATAACTGTAAAAAGCTGAAATGAAATATATTCAGCTAACAATATTAATTGCTCTGTGAGATTTCATAGTAAACTGACTTAAAGGGATACTAAATACAATTTTTTTTCTTTCATGATTCAGATAGAGCATCCAATTTTAAGCAACTTTCTAATTTACTCCTATTATCATTTTTTCATAGTTCTTGCTGCCTTTATTTGAAAAAGCAGGAATCTAAGCTTAGGAGCCAGCCCATGTTTTATTCAGCACCTTGGGTAGCGCTAGCAGAATATGTTCTATGTATTTTTAAATAAATATTATATATATATATATATATATATATATATATATATATACTGTGTATATATATATATTTATATATATGTGTGTGTGTATATATATATATATATATATATATATATATATATACAGCATCCCACAAAAGTGAGTACACCCCTCACATTTTTTTTAAATGTTCATTGTGACAACAAGAAATGACACTTTGCTACAATATAAAGTAGTGAGTGTACAGCCTGTATAGCAGTGTAAATTTGCTGTCCACTCAAAATAACTCAACACACAGCCATTAATGTCTAAACCATTGGCAACAAAAGTGAGTACACCCCTAAGTGGAAATGTCCAAATTGGGCCCAATTAGCCATTTTCCCTCCCCAGTGTCATGTGACTCGTTAGTGTTACAATGTCTCAGGTGTGAATGGGGAGCAGGTGTGTTAAATTTGGTGTTATCGCTCTCACACTCTGTCATACTGGTCAATTGAAGTTCAACATGGCACCTCATGGCAAAGAACTCTCTGAGGATCTGAAAAAAAGAATTGTTGCTCTACATAAAGATGGCCTAGGCTATAAGAAGATTGCCAAAACCCTAAAACTGAGCTGCAGCACGGTGGGCAAGACCATACAGCGGTTTCACAGGACAGATTCCACTCAGAACAGGCCTCCCATGGTCGACCAAAGAAGTTGAGTGCATGTGCTTATCGTCATATCCAGAGGTTGTCTTTGGGAAATAGACATATGAGTGCTGCCAGCATTGCTGCAGAGGTTGAAGGGGTGGGGGGTCAGCCTTTCAGTACTCAGATCATACACTGCACACTGCATCAAATTAGTCTATATGGCTGTCGTCCCAGAAGGAAGCCTCTTCTAAAGATGATGCACAAGAAAGCCCGCTAACAGTTTGCTGAAGACAAGCAGACTAAGGGCATGGATTACTGGAACCATGTCCTGTGGTCCGATGAGACCAAGAAAAACTTATTCGGTTCAGATGGTGTAAAGCGTGTGTGGCGGCAACCAGGTGAGGAGTACAAAGACAAGTGTGTCTTGCCTACTGTCAAGCATGGTGGTGGGTGTGTCATGGTCTGGGCCTGCATGAGTGCTGCCGGCACTGGGGAGCTACAGTTCATTGAGGGAACCATGAATGCCAACATGTATTGTGACATATTGAAGCAGAGCATGATCCCCTCCCTTCGGAGAATGGGCCACAGGGCAATATTTCAACATGATAAAAACCCCAAACACACCTCCAAGACGACCACTGCCTTGCTAAAAAAGCAGAGGGCAAAGGTGATGGACTGGCCAAGCATGTCTCCAGACCTAAACCCTATTGAGCGTCATTGGGGCATCCTCAAATGGAAGGTGGTGGAGCCCAAGGTCTCTAACATCCACCAGCTCTGTGATGTCATCATGGAGGAGTGGAAGAGGACTCCAGTGGCACCCTGTGAAGCTCTGGTGATATCCATGCCCAAGAGGGTTAAGGCAGTGCTGGAAAATAATGGTGGCCACACAAAATATTGACACTTTGGGCCCAATTTGGACATTTCCACTTAGGGGTGTACTCACTTTTGTTGCCAATGGTTTAGACATTAATGGCTGTGTGTTGCGTTATTTTGAGGGGACAGCAAGTTTACACTGTTATACAGGGTGTACACTCACTACTTTACATTGTAGCAAAGTGTCATTTCTTCAGTGTTGTCACATGAAAAGATATAATAAAATATTTACAAAAATGTGAGGGGTGTACTCACTTTTGTGAAATACTGTATATATATAAGTAGTAATAGTATGGAGGTTATGTCAAACTTTTTTGACAGGTGGACACGCCCCTTTCCCCTCCCCTAAACCCGCCCCTTTCCACTCCCACTTTTACGCCCCTTTTTGATATCAATTTGATATAAAATTGATATAAAAAGGGATTTTGATACGAATTTGATATAAAATCGATATTAAAAAAGTGTTTTTAATACGAATTTGATATAAAATTGATATTAAATTTTTTTTTTTTTATTAGGATTTGGATTAAAAGTTTATAAGAGGTTATTAAGCTTATTTTGATATGGTTGATTAGGAACTTTATAAAAGACTATAAAGTTTATTTAATTTAAAAAAGGTATAAAGTATACTTTGATATTGTATTCTAATAAAAGGGGGTATAAAATCTTAATATATATATTAATTATAACATTCATTACAAGAGTTGCAATAATAATTTGTTATAGCAAAATTTACACACCCGTACATGTTTTGTTATAACAACTCCTACAAGTTTGTACATATTCATTGCAAAAAGGATTAATTCTCAAATTTAATTTACAACGTCGTACATATTGCGAGACTATTTTATCATTCTTTTTTAAGTCTGATGAAAAGAAATTGAGTAGTTTATCAAAACTCATACCCTTAGACATACAATGCATAAAAAAAATACAATATTGACCACACACCACAGAGAATGTATCTTGTATCTGTTTAGTCTGAAATACTATTCGAGTTGTATTCCTTTTTAAAAAATTTAAAAATGATTTAGGAAATACGTTGTTGTACGGTGAGATTCCATACGAATCAAAAAAATACCCACCACCCCTTTGATCAAAATAAATTGCTACCCAATGTTCACCAGCACGTGTGGAAGGGTCGGTGTTAATAATAAAACCTATAGGTCTATTTCTTAGTCTTTGTTTTGGTAATAAATCACACGGGTATACACCGTCAAAGACTGAACGTGTATAAGGATCTCTGGTTAGGATTCTTGTTATTTCCAAAGTGTTCATCTTTGTTTATAGATAGTCGTACAAGACTTCTCTTCTTTGATTAATTTCAATAATATTATCAAATACACTATAAATAATCATATTAATTGTTCTTTCAAGTGGTCTTGAAAATCGGATTTCAGCTCTGAGATTACCACTGCGTATAAGAGAGTAGTGTGAACCACACTCTTGGTCCGGTGACAAATCAAAGGCAAAAAGTGTGTAACCACGTACATACTCTTCTCTATTAATGAGTATTCCAGCATCAGAATTTTGTTTACCAGCGATGTTGACTAATGATATGTATTCACGTATAGCATTTCCATTTTCAAAGTCTGGTTGAAAAGGTTTTGTTGGTATTTGTTCACCATCCAGATACAAGGCTGCAAAATTCACATAGTTATGTTTGAAACATAAGGGGTTCTTGTCATAAGCACCAGAGAAAGCGTCGTTATCAACAAATCCAATAACGACGGTTTTTGGTAGTTGTCCAAGAAATAAATTTTCCTGATTGCAGACACGCGAGCCGGCGGCCACGGAATAGACCTTTAAACCGACTCTATCCAGAGCGTATTTTGCATTTCCTGTTAGGAGTCCTTGCGCATGTCCTATGCGTACAGCCGGGGATATCTGTACTCTTTTGACAAAAAGAGAGGCGTTTAAAATTTGAACTTTATACTGTTCTGCTTCAGCGCTCATAATAGAAAAAGCATCTTTATTCCTTATAAGTTTTATTTTCAGATCGAGTCCATTCAATAACAATTTTTCTTGGAAAAACAGATCACTATGTAGATGACCTAGCAATTCAATAGTTTTACCACGCTCTAACATACGTCCTCTCTTTACAAAACCACTATTATCACCATCTAACTCACAATTATCGTGTAACCCTGCTGCAGCTTTATAAAACAATCCTGCTGTAAATTGCGTGGATAAAGCATCTGAGCTGTAGTTGAGAATTGTTTCAATGTACGACCGGTATGCGTATAGGTTATTTGATTGTGAGATGAGTCTGTCTCCTAATGTAACATCGACTTGGTTAAACAGCGTGGCTAGTGGATAGTTGATGAGGCTAACGCGTGCTCCAGCAGGCGGAGCTGTATTGTCTGACTATTTTACAGGTTATATACATCAAAGTGTTGTTCAGGTCAAAATAATGATCGCCGCTTCCTGCTATATAAAATTCCAGGGGTGCATTTTCAGTTATAGCTGTGAGTGGCTGTATTTCGACATACAGTGGTTTTTCTATACCCGTTTGTGTCGGCTGTATTTGAAATATGTCGAGTTCTGATTTAGTACATTCTAATGATCCGTTGTGTATGAAAGCCATATTTTGATCAGTATTTCTAAAAGATGTCATCCACTGAGCGTCTTGATGTTTTCTGTTTCTTTTTGGGCCTGTGTATCACCTTTTTGCTTATGAATTGTGATGAAATTGGTGGAAACGTAGCTCGACGCTTCCTTTTTGGTTTTCTCTTGTTACTGCTATAAACAACACCAGATCCCTCTTGTGGCCCGCTATTCATTTTATTCATAACAGCAGTTGAAACACGCCCCACAACATCCTTTGCTATACCTTGTGCCGCTGTTTTCATATGCGGTTTTACTATATCTAGTCCACGTCGAAAAAGTGGGACAGCCATCCTAAAAAGATTACGAAATATACCGCCTAATCCACGGCCGTACATATACGAACTACCGTGAAAACCTGGTAGACCATTACCAGCTTGTGTCCTATAATAATTACTGTAAACCGCCGGGTCACCATAAACCTTAACAGCCACCATTCTTTTAATAAAAGTTGTTCTTGCGCTGCCTAAAGTGTAGCTTAATGATTGCCTTTCCGTATTTAAATCCCACGTTCTTGTTCTGATCGTTCTTAATTTCAATTGTTATACGGTCAAAATGATGATTGTTTACAGGTATGTAGTCTGGCTTGGTGTACCGTTGAGTGATGATTTCATTATTGCCACCTGTAATTTCTACTGTTCTTAGTAATGGTACATATCCGTCACCCACACGTTGATGTTCTATGATGTCTGTATAGATAAAGAGTGTGTAGAAGCCGGCATTTATATCGCTATATATTTTGCCACCATCATTCTTTACACCTTGATTGTTAATCCCCAATATATGCGCCAACCTTTCTGAGGTTGAGATGGTAGAGTTACCTAAGATACGCACAGCTCTACACAGTTCGTCGTATTTAAGCTTTACATCTACGTTAATGGCTTGGAGAGATACTAATTTTTCATTGATAGTTTTTATTAAATCGTTTATATCTTTATAATAGCCTGCTTTTATGGCTAACGGCGTAGTTACATTGTTTGGTGACGTAACAATTATTCTAGAATCAGCGGCATCTAGGGTGTCCCACGTATGGGGGTATTGTATCTCCGTCAGAGCCACTTCCCATTCTCCTTTTAATATAATGGGTTTAGCTAACTTTGTTGTAAAACTAGATATCTTATTTGTAGGAAAAATGTTGTACGATGCGTTACTAGGTAACGTTAAGTAAAATGGTGATGCTTCCATTATTCCATATAGCGGTTAACTGACTTTTGGGTATCCAGCTGTTAAATTTATCCGGATAGCCCTTCCATTTAACATAAACGTACTCCTTTCTCCTAAAACTTTTCTGTTTTAAGATTTTTTTCAATTTTGTAAATTCGTTTTTTATCTTGTGTTATTTTTTGAAGTTCTTCGGGGTAAAAGCTACCTTCGATAGACTCATCAGCTAAATCTTTCACTTTGTAAAGAGGTTTAAATCCTCTTGTATTCAGACCTTCAATTATAAAAATTTCATCTGTGAAATTTTGCTCATAACCTTTTGTGAACGTGTTCTTATGTTTCGAAATCCTGACTTGGTCACCGATTTTTAAAACAGGTTTAACCTTTTTAGTTTTTGGAGAGGAACTGTAAATATTTTTCCAGACGACGAGTGAATTTTCTTGCGTCACTTCTACCGGTTTACAACGTATGGTTCTGTGGTATGTATTATTATAACTATGAATTAATTTGTTCAATATATTTATATATCTGTGTGTGTTGTGATGTGTAAAATAGCGCCACATTCTAGTCTTTAAAATACGGTTAAATCGTTCTACGATTGCTGCTTTAACACAGTTGTTTGCGACAAAATGTTGAATTTTTAATTTTTTCAATAACTTCTGTACTGTTCCATTTAAAAATTCTTTGCCTTTATCAGTCTGTATTTTCATAGGTACACGACCATCTTTGAATATTGTTTCAAAACCCTTTGTGATGCTTGGTCCAGTTTTATTATGTAATCCAACGCCCCAAGCGTATTTAGAAAAACAATCTATAACGGTTAGAATATACTTTATACCGTCATTATATTTATGGTAATATATCATGGACACCAGGTCAGCTTGCCATTGTATATCTAAAGAAGATGCATATATTTTATTTCTTTCAAAAATACGTCTGGCTGGTTTATGTAGCATATAAACATCTTGCTGATTTAAAAATTTTACAATTTTTTTTCTGTTGAATCCATATTTTTTAGCTGCTTTGTACAGATTTTCAACACCGCCTAATGACCCGGGGTTTATAGGATTATGATATAATTCTCTTAATACAAGTCCACGATTGATGTTAGCAGACTCCATTCTTTAGGCAGTATACAGCTATTTCATAAAACATTGATTTATATGATTTTTACGAAATACGTGTGAGATATTAGTCTGTTTTGAGTAAAATACATGTCCTAACATGCCACATAACATTTTTGTGACAAAAAGATAAGTCCTGGCACGCCTCATTGTTTTTGGTTAAAAGACACGCCAGTAGTAAGAGTATGGAGGTTATTTCAAACTTTTTTGACAGGTGGACACACCCCTTTCTCCTCCCCTAAACCCGCCCCTTTCCACTCCCACTTTTATGCCCCTTTTTGATATCAATTTGATATAAAATTGATATAAAAAGAGCTTTTGATACGAATTTGATATAAAATCGATATTAAAAAAGTGTTTTTAATACGTATTTGATATAAAATTGATATTAAATAGTTTTTTTTATTAGGATTTGGATTAAAAGGTTATAAGAGGTTATTAAGCTTATTTTGTTGATTAGGAGCTTTATAAAAGACTATAAAGTTATTTAATTAAAAAAAGGTATAAAGTATACTTTGATATTGTATTCTATTAAAAGGGAGATATAAAATCCTAATATATATAATCTCTATAATGTTCAATAGGTTTAATAAGGCATGTCAGGACTTGCTATGAAAAGAAAAAAAAAAAAAGATATAAAATGTAATAGGGTTAAAAGGAGGGGGTATAAGAATGTATAAAACTCAATTGTTTTGATATTTTCTTTTATTAGGAGATTATAAAAAAAATAAAAAATAAAAGTTTGTTAACATTTGTTATAAGATTTCTGTGAATGAAATAATTTAATTCAGTATTGTACATATTATCTTTTCTGTCTTCATGCCAGCACATTGTATGAACTGAATGCACAGGCTACTTATATGCTCTGACACTTTTATGTTATTAAAATGCTGACATATGTAATACGTCATTTATTAAATCATGACTAAGTCAATTGTTAAATCACTAATATTTTTTCATCACATATCTTTGTCAGCAAATATCATCATTTTACTTTCAGATGTCATTGAGTTCACAAATTCTTAAAAAACTGACATACAGCAATTTTGTAGAGTAAAGATATTTATCTATACAAAAAACAAACTCTCACTTATCTTTTTAAAACACACACAGTTTGTTTTTCACCTAATATACACAAAAATATCATCAGATTACTTTTTTCTCATCACATATCTTGTCAGCAGATATCATCATATTACTTTCAGATGTCATTGAGTTTGCACATTATTTTTAAAACACTGACATACATCATTTTTGTAAACATCTTATCTATCCAAAACCATCTCTTATAGAAATATTTTTTTTTCTATCTTTTTTAAAAAACCTCTCCTTTTACCAACCCTGCTTAGATGACAATATGTGTACAAACAACCTCTTTTATACTTTTTATTGTAAAGTGTTACATTAACTAATTAAGCTTAACTTATATTAATAAAACTATTAATATAGTTTACACAGTTTACAACAGCTTTTCACTTTTATCTCCCTTATAACCACACAGCAAAAATAAACATTTATACAGCACAAATACAAATAAGCATAATACAAACATCTAAATAAAATGATGAACTCAGCCTATTATAAAGAAAATTCTCAATTAGCTTTTTAAATTAACTTTATACCCACAAAATAAAAATAAACATTTATACATCACAAATACAAATAAGCATAATGCAAACATCTTAATAAAAGGATTAACTCACCATATTATTTTATTTTAAACTCACATATCTGTACTCAGCTGATGAAGAAATTAAAAACAAATACAAACGCACAAAAACAATATTTTATAAACATTGCATTTACTACCTCTGCCCCACATTTCTGTAACAACAAGATCATTTCATCTATACATATTGCTGTGTTAAGTAAAATGGTGGGGGTGGGGTGGTTGTGGGTGTGAAACTTAAAAAGCGCTGTCCCTGATCTTTGGATCTTTTGGTGTGAGAATATAAGTTATTATATCTACTCTAAACTGTCTTTTATAATAATTAATTCTAAACTTTTAAACTAAGTAATGTTATCTTAGCTGAATAAAAAATAAATACATCTCTTATAGAAATTTTTTTCTACCTTTTTTTTTAAAAACCTCTCCTTTTACCAACCCTGCTTAGATGACAATATGTGTACCAACAACCTCTTTTATACTTTTTATTGTAAAGTGTTACACTAAGTAATTAAGCTTAACTTATATTAATGAAACTAATGTTACCATCAGTTTACACAGTTTACAACAGCAATGCCTTTTCATTGTGACCACTTAATATAGCTAGTGATTTTTAACCTCTCATACTAATAATATATCACTTAATGCACTGGTTGGCTATATCAGATGAGTCTATTTTAATCTTGTTTACTAAGGACAAACTGCATATTTATATCTAATGCTACCATCAGTTTACACAGTTTACAACAGCAATGTCTTTTCATTGTGACCACTTAATATAGCTAGTGATTTTTAACCTCTCATACTAATAATATATCACTTAATGCACTTGTTGGCTATATCAGATGAGTCTATTTTAATCTTGTTTACTAAGGACAAACTGCATATTTATATTAGGTATGGTGTATATGAGCATATTTATATTTTTCCACAGGGATCCCAGTTTTATAGCAATTCAATGCAATCTCTAGGATCTGAAGATGCTGGTGTAACTGTTATTTGCTATAACAATGATTGAATTTATTGTGCAAGAGTAGTGTAGGGCAATATCCACTTATTTCTTTTGTCTCTCTCTCTTTTTTTTGTTGTGGGTATATATTTTGCTTTTTACCTCCATGCACTTTCCCTGGATATTGTTTTGGGACCATGTGCCTTAGTAACTGTCAAACTCACACACATTCATTTGGCTATCTTCTCTCTCAGAACACGTCCACTCCCTATTTCCCATTCATCAACCACATAAATAGTAGATTTAAACAGTATGGGCTGTTTTATGAAGCTGGGGATGCAGCTTTGGACCTTTTTGACCCTGAAACATCTAGTTAAGAAGCAAAAGTCTTAAGAAGCTGCACATGAACAAAGTTACCAGGCAGCGAAAGCTGACCACCCCATGCTAGCAACCAGTAAACTCTCTTAATAATAACTAGACTTAACCCCAGCTCTACAGAATTCTGCAATACTATACAAACTATAATAATAATCCTGCTCAGGAGCCACCATTCATGGTTAAAACAATAGATTAGGTCTCTGTATGTTAAAAGTGTAGGACATTTTACCTTATGTATAAAGGAAAATATAAACAACTTACTTATTTAGTAAAATCTGCATAGGCGTTTCCCCCAAATGATTTGAGTTATCTAGGATTTGTTATGTTTTGTTAAGTTTTCAAAAAGACAGACTTGTTTAAACTTCAGAGTTGCAAACACATTTATTAACAAATTATAATATTGAGTGCAACTCATACGATTCACATAAGTAGATGTACGTATAGTGTTGGTAATGAATATATATATATATATATATATATATATACATATAGCTATATACAGAGCAACATACGTTAGATTTCCTTCCAATTTTTATTAACATACAGTTACACACAAATTTACAACTGCTACAAATAAAACTAATTATTTTAAGTATATTAACTATGTCACTGAAATAAATGTATGGACATAAATATGTATATAATATACTAAAAATACATAGAGACTTGTATCAACATAAGTACTTACAAATAAAGTTAAAACTGTCATAAACTTGCACAATTGGGTCATACATTAACTTAAGTACCATCCCATATAAATACTTTTATAGACATTATATCTGAACAATACACTTACATACATACATCATTTTAAATTTACATATCAATCACAAATATAAAAGCACACAAAAACACAGTTCACTCTTTACCTTGTGTACAAATGCATTTAAACACAAACTACCATCAAACACCCATACCACAACATTAATGTACAGTTGACTTATAGATTTAAATAAGACTATATCTATATATATCTATCTCTCTGTTTAAAATAATATGTTTGTTCTAACATTATGTGAAATCAACAGTAGGTATAAAAAGATATATATATATATATATATATATATATATATATATATATATATATATATATATATATATATAACACACAGACTTGAGGTACACAGAAAATGATGTCACATTTTAATATGGGGAGGTGCCCATGCCTCTCCCCATATTAGTAGCCAAAAGGATATGTGGTAAAGTTATATGATAACACCCTTTCTTAATAAATGTATGTTTGTGATTTATGATAATAAAAATAATTAAATATGCATAATAATGAAATAAGATGACATAAGTTAACAGTAAATCGTCTATTAAAGTATATGGGATATATAATATTTAACTTTAAAAAGATAGAAAAAAAATATTTCTATAAGAGATGGTTTTGGATAGATAAGATGTTTACAAAAATGATGTATGTCAGTGTTTTAAAAATAATGTGCAAACTCAATGACATCTGAAAGTAATATGATGATATCTGCTGACAAGATATGTGATGAGAAAAAAGTAATCTGATATTTTTGTGTATATTAGGTGAAAAACAAACTGTGTGTGTTTTAAAAAGATAAGTGAGAGTTTGTTTTTTGTATAGATAAATATCTTTACTCTACAAAATTGCTGTATGTCAGTTTTTTAAGAACTTGTGAACTTAATGACATCTGAAAGTAAAATGATGATATTTGCTGACAAAGATATGTGATGAAAAAATATTAGTGATTTAACAATTGACTTAGTCATGATTTAATAAATGACGTATTACAGGGGCGTATTTAGGTTTTGTGCTGCCCTAGGCACTCAAAATTCTGCTGCCCCCCCCAACCCCCCACCCCACCCCAGGTTTAAGGCCTTTTTTTAGACATAATATTTTTGGGGCAGGGTGTAAAAAATAAAAAAAATAATGTCTTTTTAAGGAGATGTTCACCAGGGCTTGCATTCACTCTGGTCACACACACACATATATATATAAGACATTATTTTGCAAGTCAGATGATTAAAGTGTTTATATCAGAAAAAAATATCCTTCACTGTATGATAGTTTGTCAGTAGGTAGTTGTTTAACCTTAAACATCTTCTTTGGTGATTGACAGTTATTTAAGCAAAATATCTGCTTGGATAAATATGTAATGAATATACAAACTGGCCATTAAAAGTACTTAAAAAATACAACAGTAGTTATGATAGGCCCACATACAATCCCATAGGATAGCAATAGCCGGGCCAGCCATTTAAGTCATTAGTAATTGGTTGATTTTGCCACCCGGCCCTGAGTTCAGTAGAGTGGCCCTAGGGACTAAAAATTCTGCTGCCCCTTAAAAATCTGCTGCCCTAGGCACCGGCCTTGTTGGCCTATGCCTTAATACACCCCTGACGTATTACATATGTCAGCATTTTAATAACATAAAAGTGTCAGAGCATATAAGTAGCCTGTGCATTCAGTTCATACAATGTGCTGGCATGAAGACAGAAAAGATAATATGTACAATACTGAATTAAATTATTTCATTCACAGAAATCTTATAACAAATGTTAACAAACTTTTATTTTTTATTTTTTTTATAATCTCCTAATAAAAGAAAATATCAAAACAATTGAGTTTTATACACTCTTATACCCCCTCCTTTTAACCCTATTACATTTTATATCTTTTTTTTTTTCTTTTTATAGCAAGTCCTGACATGCCTTATTAAACCTATTGAACATTATAGAGATTATATATATTAGGATTTTATATCTCCCTTTTAATAGAATACAATATCAAAGTATACTTTATACCTTTTTTTAATTAAATAACTTTATAGTCTTTTATAAAGCTCCTAATCAACCATATCAAAATAAGCTTAATAACCTCTTATAACCTTTTAATCCAAATCCTAATAAAAAAAACTATTTAATATCAATTTTATATCAAATACGTATTAAAAACACTTTTTTAATATCGATTTTATATCAAATTCGTATCAAAAGCTCTTTTTATATCAATTTTATATCAAATTGATATCAAAAAGGGGCGTAAAAGTGGTAGTGGAAAGGGGCGGGTTTAGGGGAGGAGAAAGGGGCATGTCCACCTGTCAAAAAAGTTTGACATAACCTCCATACTCTTACTACTTATATATACTGTATATATATATATATATATATATATATATATATATATATATATATATATATATAAAAAGAAAGTTCATAGGCATATGCACTCCCACCAACCATTCAATGCTTTCAAAAAATTAAAAAAATGTAACAGGAAAAGCACTCGCTGGACTTCAGACTTCAAATGTGATAACAACATTTATTAAATGTGACGTTTCGGGACTTAACACGTATATATATACTGTATATATAAAACCTCAATAAAATGCACTGTCAGGAGATTTTGGATATCAATCAACCAAAAATGTATTAACGTTTCAGGGAAACTTGCATCCCCTTCATCAGAACAAAGTGACAAGATGCACCTTCCGGTCTGATGTCTATTGAGTCTAAATTCGACAACGAACATTATAATCATTTGTGTTATAATATTAACATTTGTGTTATATTATATTATCCTATATAACTGTGTCAAAGAGTGACAAAACATATTAACAAAGTGATTCATACCATAACTTATTTCAGTGTCCTCACTAATATTTTCAATCCGGTGTTGTCTTGATAACCATAGCACACAACTCTAGAATATATCGTTATAGATAAAATTTAAATACAAATGTGAGTGTAGATTTCCCTCTACGTGTGCTTATTTTGTTGCATGTATTTTGATCCATACAATATATTATAGCAGATCACATATTTATACACCTATTTTGTGCATGTTTATAATGTTTTCATGACAACCAACCTCCACTATGGCCAGTATGGATCAAAATACATGCAACCAAATAAACATAATCTTCTATTTGAAGATCATTGGAATGTGAAATATTCATATTTTCATGTCGGATTAGCGTACTTGAAAATATGCAATCAGGCTTGCATGAGAGTAGGGTGTTTTTTCCAACTTTTTTTGCTCCATTGACTTCTATGGGGGAATAGGTTATTGCGGGCACAATATTGTAAATTCGGCCTTTTGCACTCGTTGGTTTAGCGCAAGAGTAAAATTAGTTTACTTTTAACTTGTACTACGAGTGCAACCCAACTCATGTAAAAAACGTTCTTCTATCTAGCGGAGTTAACACTCAAATGGGAGAGTAAATTAATGCTCGGAACAGCCAATAGAATTTGAGCTCAATCTGATTGGCTGATTGGATCAGCCAATCGGATTGAACTTCAATCTGATTAAATCAGCCAATCAGATTTTTCCTACCTTAATTCCGATTGGCTGATAGAATCCTATCAGCCAATCGGAATTGAAGGGACGCCATCTTGGATGACATCACTTAAAGGTACCGTCATTCATCGTTAGTCGTCGGGAAGAAGAGGTTGGCTCCGCGTCGGCTCGTCTGAAGATGGCTCCGCTCCGCTCCGGATGGATGAAGATTGAAGACGCCGCTTGGATGAAGACTTCAATCGAATGACTTCTGCCGCTCCGGATCTCCTCTTCGGTTCCATCGGTGGTCGGCTGGCTGAAGACGGCTAAAGGTAGGATGATCTTCAGGGGGGTAGTGTTAGGTTTATTTAAGGGGGGTTTGGGTTAGAGTAGGGATATGTGGGTGGTGGGTTTTAATGTTGGGGGGGTTGTATTTTTATTTTACAGGCAAAAGAGCTGTTTTCTTTGGGGCATGCCCCGCAAAAGGCCCTTTTAAGGGCTGGTAAGGTAATAGAGCTGGTAACTTTTTAATGTAGAATAGGGTAGGGCATTTTTTTATTTTGGGGGGCTTTGTTATTTTATTAGGGGGCTTAGATTAGGTGTAAGTAGCTTAAAATTGTTGTAATATTTTTTAAATGTTTGTAAAAAAAAATATTTTTTTTTTGTAACAGCTTTTTTTATTTTTTGTACTTTAGTTAGTTTATTTAATTGAATTTAATTGTAGTTATTTGTAGCTAATTTATTTAATTAATTTAATTATAGCATAGTGTTAGGTTTAATTGTAACTTAGGTTAGGATTTATTTTGCAGGTAATTTTGTATTTCTTTTAGCTAGGTAGTTATTAAATAGTTAATAACTATTTAATAACTGTTCTAACTAGCTAAAATAAATACAAAGTTACCTGTAAAATAAATATAAATCCTAAAATAGCTACAATGTACTTATTAATTACATTGTAGCTATCTTAGGGTTTATTTTACAGGTAAGTATTTAGTTTTAAATAGGAATAATTTATTTAATTATAGTGTAGTGTTAGGTGTAATTTTAACTTAGGTTAGTTTTTATTTTACAGGTAAATTTCTCTTTATTTTAACTAGATAGCTATTAAATAGTTAATAACTATTTAATAGCTATTGTGCCTAGTTAAAAAAAAATTGAAAGTTGCCTGTAAAATAAAAATAAATCCTAAGATAGCTACAATATAATTATTATTTATATTGTAGCTATATTAGGGTTTATTTTAAAGGTAAGTATTTAGTTTTAAATAGGATTAATTTAGTTAATAAGAGAAATATTATTTAGATTTATTTAATTAATATTTAAGTTAGGGGGGTGTTAGGGTTAGTGTTAGACTTAGGTTTAGGGGTTAATAATTTTATTATAGTAGCGGCGGTGTAGGGGGGGCAGGATAGGGGTTAATACATTTATTATAGGTTGCGGTGGTATAGGGGGGGCAGGATAGGGGTTAATAAATTTATTATAGGTTGCGGCGGTATAGGGGGGCAGTATAGGGGTTAATACATTTATTATAGGTTGCGGTGGTATAGGGGGGCAGGATAGGGGTTAATAAATTTATTATAGGTTGCGGCGGTATAGGGGGGGCAGGATAGGGGTTAATAAGTTTAATATAGGTTGCGGCGAGGTCTGGGAGTGGCGGTTTAAGGGTTAAACTATTTATTTAGTTGCGGCGAGGTCCGGGATCCACAGGATAGGGGTTAATAACTTTATTATAGGTGGTGGCGGTATAGGGGGGCAGGATAGGGGTTACTAGGTATAATGTAGGTGGCGGCGGTGTCCGGGAGCGGCAGTTTAGGGGTTAATACATTTATTGTAGTTGCGGCAGGGTCTAGGAGCGGCGGTTTAGGGGTTAATAACTTTATTTAGTTGCGGGGGGCTCCGGGGGTGCCGGTATAGGGGGTAGAACAGTGTAGTTAGTGTGGGTGCTTAGTGACAGCTTGTCAATAAAGCTGTCAAAAAGCCGAAGAGCAGCGAGATCGGATGAGTGATAACTATCACAGTCCGCTGCTCATAGCCCCACACTTGGTGCGCAGCTTTTTGACAGATTTATTGATAACCTTGGCGAGATTTTTCAGGTTCGCGGTGGCGATGGTAGGCGAGCTTAGGCGGGCGTATTGGGCCGGCGACGACAGGTAAGTAGACACGTTGATAACTAGAGGCCAAAGGCTCCATTTGCATCAATTTCAAATAAAAATTAAATGCTTTCACTACAATTTAACTTTTTGTCTATATTTTAGTATATATTACTTTTCTGTAAGTTAAAATAATTGTATTGTGGATTTCACCTGCATATTGCTGGCAAGATAAATCAGTGAGATCAGCTTTAGAAAACTGCTTAAAAAATTTCACAAGACTTGTGAGAGAGCTTTGCACATATCCTGGAACTGCCCTGTCGCTCCTACTTTCTGATCCTAAGTTATTAAAGTAATATAGAAACGTTCAAAGCATAATAAGAATGTGTAAAATCACTACTAGATCACAATTTTCAATGTATTAAAATACAAATGAGAAAGTGCAGAGCTTAAATGTAATAATAGTGAAAAGACCCCAATCTCAAATAGTAATATAAATTACAAAGCACAAAGTGTAAGTGAAACAAAGCTCTAATATCATGCAGTGCTATATTGCACTGGACTTGTCTCTCCTTCATATATATAAATGAGAGAGATCTCGCAGTGCTGGAGAGTTCTGCTCTTTTTCGATTGAAAATTCAGTGAGTTCAGCCTTTGTGAAGTCTAAACTACAATTTCTCTTCAATCTGGAGATTCTTTGAATACCCAGGCCTAAGCATGTTTGTGTACAGAAAGTGGTAAAGTAAAGAGATCTGATTTCCTGGCAAGCTCAACCCACTTTAATTGGTTCTGGTTTCCAAAACCAGCTATTTCATTCACAAACATAAAGAAGCACATTCTTATACATTTTATTCTCTGCAGCTGGTATAGCAAGTTATTGGAAACACATTAAGGTAAAAACAATTTTTACAGTACACTGTCCCGTTAACTGAGCAAAATAAAGAAAGACTACAGCCTGCTGAAGATAATTCTTAATGTATATAATGAGATTTTGAAAATGCTCTTGTGGTTTTAATCAATACGATTTGAAAATGTTATTGAATCCATTTATTAGACCAGACATATCTTTCAGGATGTTGCCCCACTGTTCTTTTATTGCAAATAATTGTAGAACTCCAATGGCATCATCCCCAAGGAATCTTGTGCACTTTTGCTATCTTTTAATATATTTTACAAACATATCCAATCACATTTTATTACAGTTTATCTAGAAAGCAAAAAAATAAATCTATACATTATTAACAATTGGCTAGATTACGAATTTTGCGTCATGGGTGAAAAAGCAGCGTTAAGGCTCTTTTTCACTACCACTGGTATTACGAGTGTTGCAGGTTTAGTTGCACCACACACTTTTTTGTCCGTAACGCAACGTAACTTCCATAGCGCCGGTATTACGAGTTTGCCTGGGAGGCCAAAAAGTGAGCGGTACAGCCTATACCGTAAAGATCCATATCGTAAACTGAAAGTCAGTAGTTATGGCTTTTATGCTACAAAGCCATAACATAAAATTCATAACTAAAGTGCTAAAAAGTACACTAACACCCATAAACTACCTTTTAACCCCTAAACTGAGGCCCTCCCGCATCGCAAACACTAAAATAACATTATTAACCTCTAATCTGCTGCTCCCGACATCGCCGCCACTATAATAAACATATGAACCCCTAAACCGCCGCACTTCTGCATCGTAAACACTAGTTAAATATTATTAACCCCTAATCTGCTGTCCCTAACATCGCCACAACCTACATTACTGTTATTAACCCCTAATCTGCTGCCCCCAAAATCGCAGCCACTATACTAAAGTTATTAACCCCTAAACCTAACCCTAAGTCAAACCCTAACACCACTAACTTTAATAAAATTAAAATAAATCTAAATAAAACCTACTATTAATAACTAAATAATTCCTATTTAAAACTAAATACTTACCTGTAAAATAAACCCTAAGCTAGCTACAATATAACTAATAGTTACATTGTAGGGGTTTAATAAATATAGGTAGGTAGGTTTAAACATAAAAAAAATTTCCCCATAGGAATCAATGGAGCTGCGTTACGGAGCTTTACACTCCTTTATTGCAGGTGTTAGGCTTTTTTTCAGCCGGCTCTCCCCATTGATGTCTATGGGGAAATTGTGCACGAGCACGTAAAACCAGCTCAAAGCAACGCTGGTATTGGAGTGCGGTATGGCGCTCAATTTTGTTCAACGCTGCCATATTGCCTGCTAACGCTGGGTTTATGCAAACCTGTAATAGCAGCGCTATAGGGAGGTGAGCGGTGACAATAACTTGCAAGTTAGTACCGAGCCGCTCTTACCGCAAAACTCGTAATCTAGCCGAATATATTTTACAGCAATGGTTTGACAAAGCCAACAAGTTATGCAAGTGTCACATTGGGAAAACAAATCATAATAACAGCAAATGATTATTATTAGTTATTTACAACCCGAAATTACATTCATTCTATAGTGAGCTAAGCAACTAGTTTGGTACTGCCAGGAAATTATATAAAGTAACTAAAGACGCTAGAAAGGCATAGGTTGGTGTAACGCGATAAGCCTTTCATCATGGTTCAGTATTTACCACAAAAGACTCCATCTTGCTCAGCTTCTTAGCAGGCATCCCAACCTGTAAAAACTCATTTCAGGGAGGTGGTTTCTCCCGCTACTGCACCGACACCCCCCCCCCCTCCCAGTTATATATTGGACACCTTGAAACCCTAAATAAGATAGAGACTTATCATTAAAAAGTAGCTTCCTACTAAAGTCACATTAAAAAAAAAGTAGCTGTATTGCACAACCACATACAACAAACCTATTTTCCAGCGATCGTACGCTTGTTGAATGCTTAAATATTTTAGAATACGAAGTTTAATTACATGCAGTAAATAAGGGAGTATTTGTGTTTTATTTTATTAAAATCAGTGGGGGATTTTTGGTTACTGATGCATGCTTTGAGGGTTCTATAACGTCCCAGCAACTAAAGGCATTCCTTAAAGAAACACTTTTTCGGATTTGGGCCACATTGCATCATGGTACTTGGAGTTTCAGTGAGATTGCATTCCATTTGCTGGCATCAGAAAGCCACTATTACAATCAGGGAGACTCCCTGAACTTCAGGGAGAGTTGGGATGTCTGTCTTAGTTTGAGGTAGATCAGAGTCTAAGAAATGTATATGAATCTTTGAAGTCAGCTATCCACCTCACATATGCTAGAAAATAATGCACTTTATTTTATTTGCTCTGACTATAGGTAGCTGAACAAGATTAGCATAAAGAAATTATATTTGCTATCTTTAAGAACTATTACTCAAGCACAAATTGCCTGGTGACTACAGTATAGGCTCCCATTACAATTTAATAGAAATATGAAATATCATATGCATGCTTTTGTGATTTTTGGCTTAATTTATAAGCCATTTTAATAATTCAGAGTCCCAGTTAATAAAACACACAAGGTACATATATGATATAATAGGAAAAACTAATTTTATATAAAAATAAAACTGTAAGAAATAGGTGTGATACACTCTTTTCAGAGGCGGGTCTGGCAGGGCCCTCACGTAGTAAGCAGTCAACTTGGTGTTCATGTGCAATTTTGCATCAAAGTCTGCACGCAAATCAAAATCCATACAGTTTGTACAAAGCCATCAACTAGTCAAAAACTAATGTCAAATCTGCATTTTTAAATATGCAGTCATACTTATCCAACCCTTTTTTCTTGTGCATATGTTATAGTTCACCAGTTAACGATTCATCTTTCATCACTTTCATCGAAAGTTCCAAAAAAATCAACATATAATTTCTGCTTCAACTTCATGGATTTTCCTTCTCTTCCATTTAGGTGGCAAACACAATAGAAATCAATAGGGGGTCTGAGACTAATGCCAGGTATAGAAGTTTAAATAAGTGACTGAACAATGTAATTGACATTTTGGCATCAGTCAAAGCTTCAAAGTTAGCACGGAGCAAAGCTTCAAAGTTAGCAATAATCCGATTGTCTGCAAGATTAATAGACGCAACATTTTCCAGGGTTTTTTACAAAAATTTTGTAACAACGTTGATTCCGCAATGTGCAAACTATGGCAGGTTAATTTAATCCGTGCTATTCATTAAATTTGACGCCTTAGTACTTGTCGGCCTTAGTCAAAGTGTAAGTAAAATATAACAACAATTGATTCAGTATGATGGCTGGCTAATATGTTTGAATATATTTCAAGCTGACCTGCTTACCAATATCACTATAAAAAGAAAGAAGTCATCCATTTAGAAGAGGAACAGGTAATTCAATATTAGCAGTGTAAGGGGTTCTTTGCAGTAAGAACAATAAGAATTATCTGCCTAATGAGATTGTTTTAGCAATTTTTTTTTTAGTGTGTGTTTTTTTTTATACAGGTTTATAAGAGTTACGGTAACTTGTTGGTCCAAGAAGAAATCTGATAGACACTTTGAAGTGAAGAGGATTTGAATCATAAATGGAATTTGTTTTAATTTATTATTTAGTTTGCCTTCTTTTGGATAAACTGTGGTACCAGGAATGTGTGTAAGGTTGAACTTGATAGACTTGAGTCTTTGTTCAACTTATACAACTATTTAACTATGACATTTTTCTTTTCAATTACCCAATAATTCTAATTCATGTCATGTACAATTAAAAATGTCATACTGTTACAACCCACCTAGGGTTTTTTTGCTGTTGAATTGGAACCCAGTTGCAGCAGAACAGAACTTCTTTGCAATCACGACCTTCAGGAAATCCTGGGAGTGGATACAGGATCCTTAAAGGTCAGGAAGCCTTTAATATGAATGAAAGGGCAAAGACAGAGACAAAGTCAAAACAATCCGAAGTCAGGGCAGGCAGCAGGCAGGCGAAGAAAAAGGACAATCCGAAGTCAGGAACCAGTAGATCTGTATAATGGAATCAGAGTTAACACAGACAAAAATACAATGTATGAACTCCAGGACCAGGAAGCAAGGAAAATAACCAATCACTGACTGGGGGGCGTGCTGAGAATATATAGGGAAACTAAATCACGTGACCGGTCACCTGTCCCCAGTATGTGGATCAAGCAAGGTCAATAAGAAGAGGTCTACATTTGTTGGTTACGTTTATTTAAACGCAAGGCCACATCAGGTACTGTGTTGGGGCAAGGCAACTCGGGGAAGGCGCATGGAAGGAAACCATAGTTGGCATTAAAAGCCATGACCTTAATAGAATGATGCATGTGATTATTATAAGAGAATTCTGCCGTAGGAAGTAAAGACAGCCAGTCATCTTATAGGTACGTGGTGAAGCAATGGAGGTATTGTTCCAAAATTTGGTTGGTACGTTCAGTTTACCCGTTGGTCTGGGGGTGATAAGCAACGTTGGATTTTGAGATGACTGCAAAAGTGGAACCAGAAACGGGAGGTGAACTAAGAACTTTGGTCAGTGTTGACTGACTGAGGCAATCCATGCAGGTGAAGGGAGTCCTATGGAGGGAATGAAATGTGCCATCTTTGTGAACCTATCAACTACCACCAGGATGGTATTGTGTTTGTGTGACAGAGGTAGAGCCACAATAAAGTCCATGGCTATGTCTGTCCATGGCCCTAGAGGAACTGTAGGAGGCTGTAGAAGGCCTGCTGGTTTCATTTTTGGTGACTTTGAACAGGAACATATGTCACTGGTCAGGACCTTTTCCCTGGTATCAGTCTTGATGGATGACCACCAATAGTAACGGCTAATACTTTCTAATGTTTGCGTAATTCCGCTGTGGCCTGCGGAAAGAGTGTCATGGAATTGGCTGAGTGCTTCAGATCGAAGCGAGGGTGGCACATACATCTGTTTGTCATGATACCATAGTCCTTGTTTTAGGGTCAGAAACAGAACTATAGCAGGTGGTTGATCTAGATTTCATATCTGATCTATAAGTGAGACCTGCATTGCGAGAAATTGATGTTGGAGTAGAATAGTGTCTTGGGTTTGGTCGGTGCCATCAATATCTTCATATATGCGTGACAAGGCATCTGCCTTTAGGTTCTTGGATCCAGGGCGGTAGGTGATTTGTAGATTGAATCTAGAAAAGAACAAGGCCCAGCGGGCTTGACGAGGACTGACTGAAGGGCATGCTGAGAATATATAGGGAAACTAAGTAACGTGACCTGTCACCTGCCCCCAGTTGGTGGAGCAAGCAAGGTCAATAAGAGGAGGTCAGGGACTCAGCACCATCTTGATTTTTCCTAGAGTCCCTGGCCTGCTCTCCTCTATCAGACCCAGACCCCTCCTCCCTTCTTATGCTCAAACGCCAAGTCTGCGTAGCGGCTGCCATTCCACTGCAACGGCAGAGGAAGACAGTTGCAGGCCGGCGATAGGAGGCCCGGGAGGCAGAGACTGTTACCGCACCACCTCTAGGATGCTACCGGAAGCCAGGAGCGGGTAAGTGTCCGGCCGTGCCGTGACACATACAATTTTCTATAACTTTATAAAAAAAAAATTAACATATAAACACTTAACTGCAATAAAAAAATTGCGTTATCATACTCAAATTGTGTACAAGTTTGATACTTTAAAATAAAAATTATGCTTACCATATAAATCCTTTTTTTTTTCGGAATGAGGATGGTCCACAGTCTATAACATATGTAATATATTTCCTGTCACTAGGAGGAGGTCAAGTACCCATATCAGAGCTTACAATCCCTCCCACCTCCCTTCTCTCTTTTAGCTTAACATATAGCCGAATAGGGAATAGGAAACATATAGGTTGGAAAGACAAAGTAGGGTCTGTAGAGGTGTCATTAGAATTGTCGCATATAAATTGAAATGGACGGGGCCTATGGATCATCATCATTGTTAAAGAAAATAATTTATCAGGTAAGCATAAATTTTGTTTTCTTTCGTAAAATGATAATGGTCCACAGTCCTCCATAACATATGGGATTAATACCCAAGCAGATGGTCTATGTTATGGAAAGGGTGGGACAATTTTTCTGCGGCCTGAAGGACTTTCCTGCCAAAAGTTGCCTGTAAAGAAGCAAAAACATCAAAGCAATACAATCTGGAAATGTAAGCAGAGAAGACAGCTTTGCATATCTGCTCCAAAGATGCATCATTTTTAAAAGCCTGCAATGTTGCAACTGCTCTTCTAGAAAGAGCTGTAATACGTTTAGGAGGGGACTTTCACACTACCAAATAAGTCTTGTGAATTACTTGTTTGAGCCAAGAGGCCAACACTATCTTAGTAGCTTTCTGCCCCTTACGAGTCCCAGAGTAGTGAACAAACAGACTAGAAGTTTGTCTGAAATCTTTAATAGCTTGGAGATAGAATTTCAAAGCCCTAACTACATCAAGGTTATGTAATAGTCACACATTAGAGTAAGCAGGAGCAGGATCTGAACACAATGAAGGAACAACAATTTCTTGATTGATATTTTCCGTAGAAACTACCTTAGGAGGAAAATCATATTTAGTTCAAAGTACAGCCTTATCCTTGTGAATAAGTAGAAATGGAGAATCACAAGACAATGATGACAACAACTCAGAAGCTCTCCTTGTTGAAGAGCTTGCTAATACTAAAAGTACTTTCTAAGATAAACAGTAGATATCAATGGAATGTATTGGTTATAAAAGGCGGACCTTGTAATACAGCAAGAACTAGATTCAAATTTCAGGGTGGAGAAATAGGTTTCACAACTGGCCTAATTCTAACGAACGTCTGGACAAAAGCCTGAACCTCAGGAAGTTTAGCCAACTTCCTATGAAAAAGAGCATATAAAGCAAATTTGACCTTTTGGTAAATTAGTGGATAAACCCTTGTCAAGGCCATCCTGTAAAAACTGAAGGATTCTATGAATCCTAAAGGAATACCAAGAAAACACTCTGAGAGAACACCACTCAAAATATTCCTTCAAAATCTTGTGATAAATCTTTTGTGTGTCTCAAAACTAGTCTTTCAACCTCCATACCATTAAATTGAGATTTGAGATCCTGATGGAAAAGAGAACATTGAGACAACAGGTCTTGTGTCTCAGAGGATGAATCCATGGAGGAGATGAGGACATCTACACTAGATCCACATACCATGTCTTGCGGGGCAAGACCGGAGAAATTAATATTACTTATGTTGACTCCTGTTTGATCCAAGTAATTACTCTTGGAAGAAGAACAAACAAAGGAAAAAGTTATGCTAGATGAAACTCCCATGGACATACCAAGGCGTCTACCATGTGAGCCTTTGGATCTATTGATAAGATACAATACCTTGGAAGGTTGTGATTTAAATGAACGGCCATCAGATCTATGTCCTGTAAGCTCCATTTGACCACTAAGCAGTCAAAAAAGTCCTAATGGAAAAACCACTCTCTTGGATGGCCCGACTGACTGCCCAGATAATCCACCTCCCAGTTGTTCACACCTGGTATGGGAATTGTTAATAGGGAGAAATTATTCTTCTCTGCCTAAGACAGAGTCTGAGAGACTTCCTGCATGGCTAGGCCACCACCATAATATTGTCCAACTAGAAACAGATAAACTTTTTCTCCTTCAATAGGAGCCAGGGTTGAAGAGCCCGAAGAATTGCTCAAAGTTCCAGAATATTTATTGGTAACCTTGCCTCTAGAGAAGAGCAAACTCCTTGCTCTCTTTGAGAAACCCAGACTGCTCTGAAGCCTGAAAGATGGCATCAATTGGCGCAATAGACCAAGACTAACAAAGGAAGAATGCCCCAAAGGTCAAAGAAAGACTTTGGCCCCTATTGAACAAAGGTCTTGCGGACCTGATCCGACAGTGTGGATCAGGTCCGCAAGACCTCGCTGAATGCGGAGAGCAATACACTCTCTGTATTGAGCTCACAAGAGCTGCTGGTGCAACGCCGCCCCCTGCAAACTCCCGGCCAATCAGCCGCCAGCAGGGAGGTGTCAATCAACCCGATCGTACTCGATCGGATTGAATTGTAGCAATTCCTGTCCGCCTGCTCAGAGCTGGCGGACAGGGTTATGGAGCAGCGGTCTTTGTGACCGCTGCTTCATAACTGCTGTTTCTGGCGAGTCTGAAGACTCGCCAGAAACACGGGCCATCAAGCTCCTTTTGGAGTTTGATAGATAGGCCCCTTTGTGTCTCCAAGAAAATTTTTGTCTGATGGAGAAATACAAAGCAATCTGTGGTTCCAAATGTAGATAATTCTTTGACCACTGAGGTAGATAAATCTTTCACCACTGAGGTAGCATAGACAATTAAAGGGGTTTCAAGTGAAGAGGGGCAAAAGGAACTGCCTGTGGAAGGACACCACTCAAAATATGCCTTCCAAATCTTGTGCTAAATCTTGTGTCACAGGCTTTCTGGCCTGCATTAAAGTTTCAATAACCGAACATAACCTTGAGATAGTAGCTACATCCATTACAACCTTAAGTATTCTTGTTGTACCAAAGTCTTACTCCAGGAATGGTAAAGTAATTGCCATCAGACTCCAGACACGGTCCTGTCTCCACCACATTTTTGGTGCTACATTTCCATTCTTTTGAGGCATGCATACATAAAATTCCTTGAGCTCGGTTGCAAAAATATTTTCTCTCTAACCATCACAAAATTTAAAAGACTTTGCCCATAGCTTTTGGTGACCATGTCTCATAAATTGTTTATCAGTATGTTAATATTAGTAAATGTTTTGCCATGCGAGTGAAACTAAATGTTCATCTCTGTGGTTTCTCTGATTAAGTAAGACATGCCAATGTCCTAAGAAACACACAATATTGGGTTTGTCATTTTTTCTACTAGGCATTATGCATGGTATACTTTTAACTGAAATGTAGTAAAAGTTTGAATGTTTAATGACACTCAATTGTGTTCTTGTGCTGCAAACTGGAAAAAAGGTAGCAGATGTTCCTAAGTTGTATTTAAAACTATTTCAGCACTGATAAATTAATTTCTTTCATGATGGTGAGAGTTCACAAGGCACTAGGTAGAACACCCAACATAACAGAGCTTTAAATCTTTCCGACTTTCCCATAATCCCTCAGTCAAAAGAGGACATTTAGAAAAGTAGGAAATATAACACAGGGCAAGTGCAAACTGGTACAATTGCCAACTGTACAGAAAAACAACTGGGCAGATCTTGAGGACACTCACCATCATGAAACAAATGAATTTATCAAGTGAACAAAACAATTTAATCTTACCTGATAAAGCTAGAAAGTCCACAAATTTAATGGGTGGGAAAAAAGAAAGAGATAAGGCAGGCACCTAATCATTAGGCGCCACCGCCCTAAGAACCTTCCTTCCAAATGTAGGCAAATACATCAAAATGATAGAACTTTGTAAAAGTGTGCGTTGAAGACCAAGTCGCAGCCTTGCAAATCTACAAACAGTGGCTTCATTCTTGAACCCCCAAGAAGCAGCAACTGAACTAGTGGGATAAGCAGTAGCTATGATTGGCGGATCTTGACCACCTTCCAAGTAAGCCCTGTGAATTATGCTCTCCAACCAAAAGGCTAAGGACACAGTCATGTCCTTCTGACCATTATGCTTACCAGAAAATAAGACAAATAGACTAGAGGATTGATGAAATCCTTAGGGAATTAACATTTTTATCTCCAGGCTACTAACCAGATATATATTAAGCAAAAGTCTCTCCTGTGGAGACATTGGATTAGGACACAAAGAAGGGACTACGATTTCCTGATTTATATTGTCAGTAGACACCACCTTAGGCAGAAAACCTGATTTTGTTCGTAACACAGCTTTATCCCAAGAAAATGCTAATAATTCTGACACTTGATGGGCAGAAGAAATAGCCAACAGAAAAAGCATACCTTGGTAATTTGTGATTTAGGCAGAAAGCCATGAAATCTTTTTCTGGCATCACCCACCTTTCCAACACAAAATTGAAAACCTCTTGGTTGAGAGACAATTTGCCTGAGTGAAGAGTCTGACGACTAAAGAAATCCGTTTCCCAGTTCTCACACAGGACAGAATGCGAGACACTTACTGCATTGCTAAGGAACTCTTCGTTCCTCCCTGGTGATTTATGTATGCCAGCATTGTAATTTTGTCTAATTGTAAATGGATAAAAGGAACCCGAGTGAAGAAGTTTCCACGCTTGTAGGGCACTGAATATCTCTGAGTTCTAAAATATTGATGGGTAATGAAGTCTCTGGAGTAGACAAGAAACCCTGAGCAATCCGAAGACCCCAAACTGTGCCCCATCCTGTAAGGTTGGCATCTGTGGTGATTATCTCCCACTTTGAGCTATTGAAAACCATGCCTAATGAAATTGGAAGAGGATCCAGCCACCAGCTCAGAGACTATCTGGTGAAATGATCCAAGATGATTCATTGTGATAGATCCGAATAATCCCCATTCCACTGATGGAGCATACACAACTGCAGAGGTCTCAGAAATGGAGTTGGACGCTGCTACCATGAGGTCCGCTACTTCCATACACTGGGCAACTGATGGTAAAGAAGTCCCCAGAAGGACCCTGCAAGCTGATATTAGTTTCAACTTGTGCTGGTTTGTCAAAAACACCCTCATTGTGAGAGTCTATAATCACCTCAAGAAACACACCCTTGTTTGAGGTGTGAGATAACTCTTTGGGACGTTGATTATCAAACCATGTTTGCAAAGAAACCAAAGTAACTTCTCTGTGTGAGAAATTGCTAAAAGTAAAGATGGAGCTTGAAGCAAGATATCGTCCAGGTGTGGAGCTACCACTACTGATAATGATCCAGATGGATTGGGATATGAAGATACGCATTCTTCAGATCTATAGTAGACATAAAATGCCCCTGAAGTACCGGGAGCAGAATTGATCTGATGTTCTCCATCTTGAAGGATGGCACTTTCAGAAATTTGTTTAACATCTTCAGATCCAGTATTGGTCGAAATGTGCCCTCATTTTTTGGGACAATGAAAAGGTTTGAATAAAAACCCTTCTCTTGTTAATGGGACTTGAGTAATCACCCCCATGTTCTCCAGGTTTTGTACACATTGTAGAAAAGCTAGTCTCTTTTCTGGTCTTTTTAAAATGTGAGACAGAATTAACCTTCCCTTTGAATGTCTGGATCTGAAGCCAGGGATCCTTAACTAAAGCTTCCAGACATCTTGGAACCAGCTTAGTCTGCCCCCTACCAGAGATATGTCTGGCACAGAGGCTCACTGTCATGCAGTTTTGGAATCTGCTGAAGATTTTTTGTGCTGCTTTGATTTGTTCCAAACAGGGTTAGGTTTCTAGGTAGTTTTTTGTGTTTCAGATTTTCAAACAGATGTAGGACTTTGTTCTGCCAAAAGGGACAAAAAATCCACCCAATTTTCCATTATTTCTACAATTACAGATGGTAAAGGTGATTAAAAAGCACCTTTACCATCTGTAATTGTAGAAATAATGGAGTCATATCCTGGACCGTATACATTCTTACCCTTAAAAGGCCAAACTCCATAATCTAGACTTGGAAACCATGTCCGCCAACAATGATTTAAGCCAAATGGTTCTTCTACAAAGAACTGCCAAAGCAGTATTATTAGCATTAATGCAAACAATATGTATGATTGAATCACATATAAAAGAATTAGCAGTTTTCAATGCTTGAATTTTATCTTGTATCTCTTCTAAAAGGAAGATTCTTTAGAAATCAATTCTAATAAAGAATCATACCAAAATGCAGCTGCTCCAGCCACAGCAGCAATACTTAAAGCCAGCTGAAATAACAAACCACCCTGTAAGAAAGCCTTCCTTAGGTAACGCTCAAGTTTCTGGTCCATATGATCTTTAAATGATGTACTATCCTCTAGCTGAATAGTTGTCCTCTTAGCTAAAGTAGATATTGCGCCATCAGCCTTTGGTATAGTAACCCCTAACTCAATGTTGGACTCAGCAATAGGAAAAAGTTTCTTAAAATTTGCTGCTGGAGTAAATGGAACACCTGGTTTCTCCCATTCCTTATTAATGGCCTCAGTAATCAAGGAAGGAACCGGGAATGTTTCAGGTGAATGTGACATAGGCTTGAAAATTAGGTATAATTTATGAACAGGATTATCCCTCTTGCGGTCTAGAATCCTGTATGCCTAAAGTCTTCAAAACCTCTTTTAAACGTTCCATCTTAAACTGAAAAGTCATCACTATCCTCAGTAGATACTTCACCTTCTGACATAGAAGATAACCCCTGTAAATTAGAAACCATGGACGGACTAACAGATTTAGAACAATGCTTAATCCTTCTTTTGCGCTTACTTGGAGGCGGCAAAAACTTCAGAAACTATAGAATAGGACATAAAAAAATGACATGCACACCAGAGATGGGGGGATTAGCACTCCCAAACATAGAGTATTACAACTGGGCAGCCTTGGCTAAGTATGTGATGGATTGGTTTTTGGACAGAAATGTCTTCACCAACAGTGAACTAGAGACGGAGATCATTGCTCCGTGGTCATTAAAAATGCTTCCACATATGACTCGCACACAACTAGAAGGCATAGTGGGACACAATACTATTCTCCTCCATCCTGTAAGAGCATGGTGGAAAATCTGCAGGACCCTTAGAATCACATGCAAGAATACCATATACTTACCCCTACGGGGTAACCCAAACTTTCAGGCAGGTTTCACCACAGCACCTTTTAGACAATGGGAAACACGGGGACTCTCTACTATTAGACAGGTCCTGACGCCAGACCAGAAATCAGTCAAATCGTTTGCCGAATTACAATTAGAATTCAATTTACCTCACAAGCATCACTTCGCATTCCTACAGACGAGACATTATATACAAAGCATCATGGAGATGGGAGACATGCCGGACATCAACTGCGAAATATACAAGCTACTGACCCTGACAAAAGGAGGACTGACCTCAATATCACATACCTACAAAGCACTCCAAACAGTGGTTAATAAAGCTACTAGGGACCAAATCCAACACAGATGGACAACCTGGACTGAACACCCAGTTACAGATCAAATAATTGAACAAAGCGTCTCAAAGGTGAGGAAGGCATCACTATCAAATGACATACGGGAATCACATACAAAGCTATTACATAATGCATACATAACACCAAAGATGTACCATAAGTGGAGCCCTGAGACCTCGGGACTTTGCCCAAAATGCGCACACCCAAACCCCAACATAATCCATATGATATGGCAGTGCCCAAAACTCACAAGATTCTGGAATATGGCACACAAGTGGGTAATGAGAGTTACGGGAGAGAGCATAGACCTGAACATTCAAGCAGTAGTATTTCTCCACACACAGTCAAACACAAACAGGCATATGGCGTTTATTCACAATGTCATACTATTTGCCAGAAAGCTCATCTTCAAGAAGTGGTTAGAAACTGAATCACCAACACTCACACACCTTAAACTAGAACTACAACAGCAAATTATCCGTGAACAAGTAGATACACAGGGGGACATCACAAAGCGAACTAAACATTTCCTCAATAAATGGGAACCATTAATTCGCAGCTTAGACTTAGCACATCAGAGACAAATCCTACACCCACTTAAAAACTCAGAATTTGTTCTTGAAGCCCAGTTAAGAGGCAAATGGAACATCTTTTAAACTATTGACACGGGAACAAACCAATGTAGAGATTAAGATGAGAGACGAAACAGAAACCTGGGGGAGCGCCCTGGAAGGGGTTGGGGTGCAAGAGAGTTGGCAGCGGAGCTAGTTGGGGAGGGGGGAGCTTAATGTGTTGATTTAAGAAAGCTAACAATGAACAAGAAACTCACCCACAATGGAACTGCAATGACTTGCTTATTGTGAAGGACTACAAAACACAAGAGACTCTTGGAAAGACTTGATCTAACTAATATGTTATGCAAAGTATATTGTTACCTGTTTAACTGCCTTCTAAGGGGAAACTAGATACAATAAGTTAGAAGAGGAGTAAGGAGAATAGGTACTTTTTGGAGTAACTATGCTATTAGACATAGAAGAAAATGCAGTACTGTCTTTGGTAGCAATTATTGTTATTATGGTTTGCAAATCTAGTTGTACAAACCATTTGTTGCTTTTTTCAGTGCTGAATATATAAATAAATAATTTAAAAAAAAAAACTTCAGAAACTGCCACAGTTAAAGCTGACTTAAATCCCTCTGAAAAATCAGAGGTTTCCTGACCAGCTTGAACGGTCGCTGTAACTGTGGGAGTAGGTTTGGGAGAAAAGGAATAAATCTCTAAAAACCCAGTTAAACATGCATGACACAATTGTGAAGGCAGGCATACAATAAGACATTTATTTGTAGAAATAATTATGTCCATTTTTAGATCCCCTGAAAAGGCAGTAGTAGGTACAGCAATCCCAGTCTGCTCTATTGTAAAAATAACCCCAATATAGATTTAGAAAATACTTGCAAAGTATATATATATATATATATATATATATATATATATATATATATATATATATATAAAATCAATGTAAATATTTGCATAGGAAATTAGCACATCTAGGCAAGAATCCCTGCTTGCTTTTTCCCCAGAAATAACTCATATACAATGTTACCAATGCACAAGAGAATTCTGGGTAAGCTATGCAAATTAGATATGCAAATTCTCAGTTTTTTTTGCTTCAAAAATACTGTTTTAACACAGCTATCCTTTTAACAGGATTATAGCAGCAAATCAGAAATCACTCCTAGACAGCCTGTTTCATTCTATTTGGAACTCATCAGTAGGAGATAGATTTCTGGTTACTGCATTGATAAAGCTATTTTCAAGGTTAAACCAAAATTCATTAAAATTATGGGGGGAGATAAAAAACTGAAATTAAAATCCTCCATGCCTCAAAATTAAATCAATGTAAATATTTGCATAGGAAATTAGCACATCTAGGCAAGAATCCCCGCTTGCTTTTCCGCCATAAATAACTCATATACAATGTTACCAATGCACAAGAGAATTCTGGGTAAGCTATGCAAATTAAATATGCAGATTCTCAGTTTTTTTGCTTCAAAAATACTGTTTTAACACAGCTATCCTTTTAACAGGATTATAGCAGCAAATCAGAAATCACTCCTAGACAGCCTATTTCGTTCTATTTGGAACTCATCAGTAGGAGATAGATTTCTGTTTGCTGCATTGATAAAGCTATTTTCAAGGTTAAACCAAAATTCATTAAAATTATGGGAGGAGATAAAAAACTGAAATTAAAATCCTCCATGTCTCAAAATTAAATCAATGTAAATATTTGCATAGGAAATTAGCACATCTAGGCAAGAATCCCCGCTTGCTTTTTCCCCAGAAATAGCTCATATACAATGTTACCAATGCACAAGAGAATTCTGGGTAAGCTATGCAAATTAGATATGCAAATTCTCATTTTTTTTTGCTCAAAAATACTGTTTTAACACAGCTATCCTTTTAACAGAATTATAGCAGCAAATCAGAAATCACTCCTAGCTTTATCAATGCAGCAACCAGAAATCTATCTCCTACTGATGAGTTCCAAATAGAACGAAACAGGCTGTCTAGGAGTGATTTCTGATTTGCTGCTATAATCCTGTTAAAAGGATAGCTGTGTTAAAACAGTATTTTTGAAGCAAAAAAATGAGAATTTGTATATCTAATTTGCATAGCTTTGGTAACATTGTATATGAGTTATTTCTGGGGAAAAAGCAAGCAGGGATTCTTTCCTAGATGTGCTAATTTCCTATGCAAATATTTACATTGATTTAATTTTGAGACATGGAGGATTTTAATTTCAGTTTTTTATCTCCCCCCATAATTTTAATGAATTTTGGTTTAACCTTGAAAATAGCTTTATCAATGCAGCAACCAGAAATCTATCTCCTACTGATGAGTTCCAAATAGAACGAAACAGGCTGTCTAGAAGTTATTTCTGATTTGCTGCTATAATCCTGTTAAAAGGATAGCTGTGTTAAAACAGTATTTTTGAAGCAAAAAAAACTGAGAATTTGCATATCTAATTTGCATAGCTTACCCAGAATTCTCTTGTGCATTAGTAACATTGTATATGAGTTATTTCTGGGGAAAAAGCAAGCAGGAATTCTTGCCTAGATGTGCTAATTTCCTATGCAAATATTTACATTGATTTAATTTTGAGACATGGAGGATTTTAATTTCAGATTTTTATCCCCCCCATAATTTTAATGAATTATATATATATATATATATATATATATATATATATATATATATATATAAATAATATATATATATATATATATATACATATATACATAAACTATATTAAAATAAGCTATATAGTATGAAATATACTGATTAATATGTATTATATTTGTGGTAAAGTTCCACTAATACCAAATTCTGAGAACTAATGCTTCCAAGAATTAAGCTCTGGTAGGGTGTCTTTGCCTCCTCCTGGTGTGGAATTTTCAAGTGTATGACTTGTGGACTCTCACTACCATTAGAAAGAAATTTTGTTTCCTGAAGGTAACAGTCCACAAGCCATTATATATGGGATCCTATACTCAAACTGTGAAGTCCATGAGATCATCATGAAATAGCCAGGGAAAACAGTTAAGGTATGTAAAGGCACTAAACAGGCACAACAACCTGCAGAACTTTCCTACTAAAAGCAGCCTCAAGTAGCAAAAGTGGCAAAATAGTAAAGTTTGGTAAAATTGTACAGAGAGGAAGAATTAGCTGCCTTACATATTTGATTAATCAAAGTTTCATTCCTGAAAGCCCAAAAGGTGGCAATAGATCTAGTAAAATGAGCAGTACCTTGCTCTGGGCCCCTGGGGGAGACTTCCCCAATATCAAGTATGCTTTACGAATTAAAGCTTTAAGCGCCAAGCTTTAGCCTTTTGACCTTTGCAGGGACTAGAGAAATTAATAAAAAAAAAAATATTTTGTGGCCTGAAGATACAATTTCAAGGACTGACCACACCGAAGTTGTGAAACAATCTCTCTATAGCATTTCTTGGAGCACAATTTTCTGATTGTTATCCAAAGATAAGAAGGAAAGAATAGTTGGTTCTCAAAGGCCTTGTCCCGGGGAAAAATCAAAGGATAGGGCTGAAAGTTTAGACACCCTTCTGGCCAAGGAAATGGCCAACAAAATAAGAACCTTCAAAGAGAACAATTGAATATCAAGACAATGCATAGGTTAAAAATGTTGAGCCTGAAGAATTCTCAAAAGCCTGGTTTAAAGGGACACAAATCCCAAATGTTTCTCTTTCTTTCATGATTTGGATAGAGCATACATTTTAAAAAACTTTTAATTTTACTTTTATTATCAATCTTGCTTCATTCTCTTGGTATCCTTTGTTGAAGGACCAACAATGCACTTCTGGAAGCTAGCTGGACACATTAGTAAGCCAATAAAAAGAGGCCTATATGTGCAGTCACCAATCAGCAGCGAGCTCACGGCTCCTGAGCCTACCCAGGTATGCTTTTTAACAAAGGATACCAAGAGAACTAAGCAAAATCTATAACATAAGTAAAATAAAAGGTTGTTTAAAATGCTATGCTCTATCTGAATCATGAAGGGAAAATATTGAGTTTCATGTCTCTTTAAGGTTCCACAGAGAAGAAGCTGGCATGATAACCAATCCTGAACAAAGCAGATAGCAGCACAGAAATATAGTATAAGTGGCATACAAAGGGTTAACCCCCTAAGGGAAACACAGTATATTTGGCACAATAGAAGGAAACTGAAACATTGATCAGTCTCTTTAAAAAGGAAAATGTTTTAAAATGTAAAAATACAACAAAAGATTAGATTTATACAATAATTTGGCAGATCTCTGAAAATAAATGTGCTCACCGCTTCTTATGTCCAGAAGAAAAGTAATTGCAGGTTAACAAGATGGCCATTAGTCATTGAGGGGCAGGAAAGTGAAAGTGTGCTATTTTTGCACCAAAGGAAATAAGCTCTGAGGTCTCCAGAACAGAATTAGCCCATAAAGTAAAAAATAGCTTCCAACAGGGCTAAAAATTCTCCTTTGTATGCTCTAAAGTTTAAGAGACAGTATCTCAATTTAATTTTTTTGTGTTAAATCTTGTATGTAATTATGTCTCCAGGCTATGTGAAACGTGCACATGATCATACTAATAGCCTGCAGTCTATAAAGTTGCATGGTACTTACCTGTCAGCACCTTCATCTACTGTGTTGTATTTTCTGTGATTTTGGTAATCAGTAGTGGGTCAGTATATAGTCACACAGCCTCCAAGTATTGTTATTGCATGGTTTTGAAAACCATGCAAAGGTGCTGAGTACCATGCTATGGTCTGACCATACTGTGTGGGATATGCGTGATTGAATTAATGATGACAATGTGTTTTGGTCAAAAAATATATAATCTATTCGGGAGTATGTGTGTTGGGGGTTAGAGAAGAAGGTGTAGTCGCTGTTTATGAGATGGGATGGGAGGTCCTCCAGTTGTCATGAATAGGGATAGATTGTAATGCTGTCCAATTTGCTTTAATTTGTCTATTACGCACATATGAGCGGCCTGTTTAAGTGTCAAGAGTTGGTTCTATTTGGAAGTTTAGGTTACCCCCTAAAATAATCGGTCCTTTAGCTATGTCTAGTATGTGGTTGGTAACTGAGTAAAAAAAGGAGGGTGGTGGGCGATTAGGTGCGTAAATGTTAACCAGTGTCAATGGTCTACCGTAGAAGAGTCCTACCAAGATCAGGAGTCTGCTCTCTGTGTCAGAAAGTTTATGTAGTAGATCAAAGGGGATGCCTTTTTTTAAAGAATATTCCTACACCATTTTTTTTGTTGTTCTTGAACTTAGAAAGTGTTGGTCATAGTATAATTTGGATAGAGTCAGCTCTTTGGTTTTCATAAACTGTTTCTTGTACCAATACAATGTCTAGTTTATGTTTGTAGAAGTCATGGAACGCTATTGAGCATTTTTCAGCTGTTAGGAATCCTTTTAGCTTCTAAGTAGCTATATTAAAGTGGTCAGGAGAGGTCATGGTGGTATATGTTGAGTTGGGTGAAATGGGGAGGAAAGAAAGAGGATGTAAGGTTAGGGGTGTGACGTATGGGGTTCTGTTTACAGAAAGAATTGGCTTCTTATGGGTCTTGGCAAATATAGCATTTTCCGTTCTTGTTGATCTGTAGCGATACTGGGAATCCCCATCTATATGGTATCTGCAAGGACCTGAGGTGTGCAGTTAGGTGTGAAAACTCTTTTCTATTCTGTAACCTTTTAATTGAAAGATCTTGGAATATTTCAATGCGTGATCCAAGATATGTGAAGTTTGGATGTGTTCTGGAGAAATTGTAAATTTCTTCCCTGTCCTTTTAGTTTAGGAAATGTACTATAACGTCTCTTGGTGGTTGATTTTCTCCTGGCTTGGGGCGAAGTGCACAATGTGCTCTTTCTAAGGGTACCTTGTTTATCACTATTGAGTTAGCTATTGCTAGTGACTGGAACAAGCTTTGAAGATGGTCTGGTATGTCCTCTCCATTGATGGTTTCTGGAATACCCCATATTCTGAGGTTGTTTCTACGCATTCTGTTTTTGATATCATCAAGTTTGTTTTCCAGATTTATCAGTTGCTGTTGTTGGTTGGTTATAGTGTGTGACATTTCATCCATGTCTTTGACTAGCTCTTCCCTGTAGTCTTCCAGTGCCTCTACTCTGAACCCCAGTTCACTTATTTCTCTTTTAAGGTCAGCACATTCCTCTCTAATGCACTGGGGTGAATGGGAGAAGGGATCGAATCTGTTTGTGATTCTTCTACAGATGATGTGTTCATGTCTCTCAGTTTTTCTATGTTTTTGAAATAGGTGTTCATAGAGCTTGCTGCTGGAGTTGCAAGTTTAGTGAGCTTGTCTCCTTTAGTTGTTCTGTGCTGCGCCATTTTGATGCCTTGTAGATTTGGTAGTTAGTTCATAGTCCGTAAATGTGAATTGCAGAGCTTAGTGGGTTGGGGGTAATGAATGGACTTTCTTAGGCCTTATTCATGGTGTTTGGTATGTTATAGGCTTCAGGCCATGTGCTATTTAATGTTGCCCCTATTAGCATGTGCAAAGTGTTCCTGTTCTGCTAGCTGTTTGTTCTCTGTTTCCTTTTTGCATTGCTTCTAGGCAGCTAGGCTATAGTGTTACAGACTTCTCATTTGCCAGGTAAAGCATGGATTTGGTTGCTAATTACGTATAGAATCAGTATTTAAGCTTTCATTATATTCGGTGGATGGGTCTGTGATGATGTTATAGTGCGTAAGGGCGGTTTGGTCTTACCATCATATGATGATTTTTAGCAGTGTGCTTGCGGCAGATGCATCAAAGAGGAGGTACTCTCATCTAACGCTGGCGTTTTTGAGCAGGGTCTTTCTTTTTTTTTTTTTATTAGTGTTTACAGATGTACAATAATATTGAGAGAAATAGACAATGACCAGAAAAAGATGGCACAATAAATAAGTGCATTAATATATGAAAAGGATATGAAAACCATCATAGCCTACATTATACATCACATTAAATTCTTATTTAACATTCTCCAATTTTTTATGTATTTTATATCAAGCAAGAAAAAGTAACAAAAAGAAAAAACTGAAAATTATAACATTAATTTACTAACTTTACATTGATATTCATTACTAGATCATGTTAAATATAAAAGAGAAAATGAGGAGAGTTGTTTCACTTTAATATATCTGTATTATCATGTTTCCATATAATATCTCAATTTAAAAAAAAAAAAGAACAAAAAACGGAAAATAAATAAATAAATAAAAAAAATCAAATCAAAATAGATGCTGTCTCCAATACTCAGGGTAGTCATCAATTAGTATCAATTGAAGAAAAAAGGGAGAGGCACGAAAGTAGTCTATGATCTGGAACTGAGTTTTCCTGGATTGATCTAGAATTACTCTGTCCCATTTAGCCATAATATTTTTTTAAATTATTATCTTGAAAGATTAGAGGATCATGCTGGTCCAGGACCATTTGCTATAATACATTATGTACAAATGCAGCTATGCTAGGTGCTTTCCTATCCTGGCAGGATTTAAGTATCATTTGCCTGGCTAATAAAATTGCGGTGTTAATCAATTACTTGTTTTGCACATGTTTTTGAAGAAGAAGAAAATATGGGGAGGCTCTAGGTGAATTCTAGATGACAAGAATCTGTTTAACAAGTACTCTATTTGTCTCCATTACTTTTGAATTTTTGGACATGTATAAAAAACATGTAGTAGATCAGCGGAAGGTAAATTGCATCTGGAGCAGGCGTTAACACCTCGAGTATTCCATTTTGCCATAAACTTGGGTGTGAGATATGATCTGTTCAGAAGTTTGTAATGTGAATTTCTCAAAGCTATATTAGATGAATATTTCATAATTTTCGGGAAACGTTTTTGAAGGAAGTCAAAATTAATACCTGGGAAATCTAGGCTCTAGGATTGAAAAAGCTTATTGACTTATTTTGCATATTTAGAGGCCAGGCTTCTTATAGATGAGTGTCATTGAATGTTTACCTAATTGAAATCTGTCAATGATTAAATCAAGCGGACCCAACGTCCACGGATTTCCCTCAGCAGAATTATGACTATGAATAAAGTGTCTGATTTGCAAATAGGCAAAGAAAGATTTCTTATCTAAGTTGAATTCCCTGGATAATGAATCAAATGTTCTAATATATTTGGTAAGTGGATCTGTCAATTGTATGACATATTTCACATTTTTAGAGGACCATGCTTTAAAAGCAGTAAAAGTGGAACTGCTTTCAAAGTCTGGGTTTCCCCGAATGGGTACAAATTTGGAAAATTTGTAATTTATCCCAAGATGTGTACAAACTTTACTCCAAGCTAAAACTACATTGTATATATTTTTTATTTTTTTTATTTTTTTATATTTGTCCTTTATATTTTTTATTGAGGTTGAATACATGATACAGCAAATATGCAATGTTTCAAAAGGTGTGTAAATACAGAGAAATGATTGCATCTAAAATGCTAACAAGAGTATATAAATATATCCATCACATTGCATAAAACTTTGATTATGCACAAAATAAACCTCACATTTTCAAATTTTGTTTTGCTGTAAAATAAGCTGTATACACATAGATAACATATATAAAAAAACCCCAAAAGAGTGAAAGAATGCTCAATTTATACCCAACACAGTGTAAATAAGATATTAAAACATTAAACTGTGGATCCTATTATATAAGAGTTATCAGTGTATATACAGATGTAGAGGAGCCACTCAAACTTGTGTATCTGATTCGGGGCTAATCTGTCATGCTGAGATAGGTAGGGAAGATAAAGTCAGCCCTATGATAAAATTTAGAAGTTATTATAGGGGTTGCGGTATAGGTGAGAGAAACCGTGTATGTAGTCCTCCTAAGCCAGGAGGCATGTTATGCGGTGGGGGGGAGATGGTCATTTTAATATTTAGTTGAAATGTGACTGGAGCTGTGGTAACACGTCTAACTAATCTTTTATAGCCAAAACATTTGCTTCTGCTAGTAGGAAAACTAAAGCTTCACATGCCCCACTGCTTATATATGTTCATAGGTCTTTATATTAAATCATTAATGCCATTCAGGCAAGGGCTATATGTAAAATAGTGTGTTAAACATATGGGCCAACGGTAATAGACTTAATAGGGCACAGAATAAGGCTGTAACTGTGGCAATCGTGTAGAGGTGATATATTTGGGGTGGGTCATGCACAGGTAAAGAAGTGCAAAAATTGGTATATTTTAGTAGCGCCACTTAGATAAACTAAACTCCAATTATGGTGTGGTTGTGTATTATATGGCGTTAACTTTGTAGTGCAGATTGATAGGTTTGAACGCCATTTTTTATCTAGAGGCAATGTCCCTGCCAGTGGATACAAATACTATGTAAACCAGTACCCTTCTATAGGGATCCTGACCTTATACCATAGATTTCCCTTTCACTGGACGGTGCTTTGGTAATACAACAATACACTTTGTCCTATGCTGTGATGAGCTACAGTAATGCAGGAGTGGTCAGCTCCACCATCTCGGCCGCAGATGGCGAAGCCACCTCCCCCAGGCAGAATAACGGTACTCACAGATACCAAAGAGAGTAAATTATATTCTAGTCATCGTCAGCATGGTCAGGTCCCTAATGCAAATATTCATTAAATACAATCATGTGCTAAAGAGTTCTTAACAGTAAACATAGGCTCAACAAGGCTTCCTTACAAATAATAAAAGGTAGAGTAAATACAACACAACACAACACAAAAACTTAATATGGTTAGCGACCCTGGCATAGTCCCCGCGTGTAGAGAGTTCAGGGAGCTATACGGAAAGTTATAAAGATTTCAGCCAACTCCGGTGCGATTACAGTCACTATGTCTCAAGAACACCCAGCTTGGAAACATCAAGGGTGTCTGTGCCTTTGTAAAAGTTCCCCCGTGGTCCCAAGTCTGGGAGGCAATGATCACTAAGGGGGAATGAATACAGGAGACCGGAATCATCACTTCGCCATCCCAAGCTGTAGGCAAAAGGCAGAGTTGTCCCCTCCATGCAGAGAGACCCCGAACATCTGTCTCTGAACACCGGGCTGAGAATGAAGTGGACTGGTCTCTCACCTGATGGTAAGTAGTGGAAGGGCTGATCTGCTCTGGAATTGTCCCAGGAACCATACCTTTAGGCTTTCTAGGATGCTCATCTTGGGTGTATTGGCCTCCGTGATGACTCTCCGTAATAACACCTATCGTCACATGGTCCTCTGTGAGCCGCTCAGACTTGTAAGTCACCAATCCTCCAGCCGGCTTGAGAGGAAGGGCAACAGTGTGCGGCAGATGCCGGGGCCCCACAGCATCTCCGCCGCTGCTGTCAGTCGGGTCTGGGACCAGTTCCTACGGGGCTGCCCTCTGATTAACAGAACCGAAGGCCGCGCTCAGGACCTCCACAAATGCCAACTTGGTAGGAGCCTAGTAGTCTTTCAAGTTCAGACAGGATCTGATGAGCGGGTTCCATGACAAGTATAAGTGTTAGCCCGTATTAGGCGAACAGGGTAAAGCTCGATGCTGGATAGCGGTAGCTGAGGCCGTGTTAGTGAAATTAAACAGAGTTGCAGCAACTAGTAAGATAATACTGCTATATACTGACAGGTCCACAAGGAATACCCGCTGGGGGGTCTGATCAATATCCACAAGCACAATGTAAATCAGAAAGTCGGGTGAATTTGTATGGTCTTTCAGCCACAGGGTTGGGAAGATGGCCGCCATTCATGCAGTGTTGAAATAGGCCTCTGGTCCTGACTCAGAATTGGGTTACCAGTGGCCGCAATCGGCCTTCGCCCGTTGTTAGATAGTAATTCAGGGTATACTCAGGCAATCTTTCAAGGTTTATCTTTGTTATAGACAGTATGTAAGGTCGATTATAGAGTAGTCAGGACCAGAGCAACAGGATTATGCGGCCATTCTCATGAGCTCCAGACTCCGCCCCCACATTGTATATTTTAACGTATAATCTTTAATATATTTAAGCTGATTTGAATGTAAAAGAGCTTTAAGAGAGTACAGGGCAATCATAGCTGCTTTATAATTTGTAACATGGTCGGAGGATTCTGTGAGCCAGTCTAAAGCTATTTTTGACATACAGGCCAAGTTATATTTTTTGATATTGGGGAAGGCAAAACCTCCCATATCTTTGGGATGTGTAAGTCTTATAAATGATATACGTGGTTTCAGTGGAACCCAGAGAAAGCGAGAATAGTTGGAGTTAAATTTTTGAGTATCTATCTAGAATTTTTGGGAATAACCACATTTTTATCAAGACTATTTTTGAAGAGAGTCAGAGACAATTTGCTCCAGCGTTTTAAATCGGAGAAACATCTTTGCCAAATAGGAGTGTAGTTAAGATCGTACCATTCATCCATATTTTTTGATATAGTTATTCCTAAATATGTAATGCTTCTTTCTGGAAGTTTAAAAGGATTTTCCAGGAGACTATTTTATTTTTAATCACTCATAAGATCTCTGCTTTTGAGAGGTTAATTTTATAGCCAGCAAACTTGCTAAAATCTGCGATAATATTCAGGAGTATTGGTAGGTTCTTATTAGAGTTCCTGATATAGAATAAAATATCATCTCCATACAGCGAAAGGGTGGAATTTTGTTGGCCTATGTTAATGCCCTCTAATCTATCTCGAAATTGTATTGCTAAATGTTCTAGAGCTATATTAAATAGAAGCGGGGACAGTCTTGTCTTGTGCCTTTATATAGTGTTCTGGCTGGAGAGAGAAGGCTATTTATACTCAGGAAGGAGACTGGATTCTGATATATTGAGCTGATGTAGCATAAAAAATTACCTGTCAAACCAGTTATTTAAAGCTGTGAATAGATGATCCAGATAGAACATAGTCAAAAGCGTTTTCAGTATCCACTGTTAGTAAGGCAAAGTCTTGCTTATACTTTGATGCTGTTCTATGTGAGGATAGTAAGAATTCAATAAATGTCATAGCGTTTCTTATATTCTTCTGAGCTGTTCTGCCAGGAATAAAACCGGTTTGGTCTGGATGTATTATCTCTCCTATTACGGCTTTCAATCGATTAGCGGTTATACTAGCTAGGATCTTGTAATCATTGTTCAACGGGGAGATAGGTCTATATGAGTCCATTAAACTTGGATCCTTGTTCTTCTTAAAGGGACACTGTACACAAATTTTTTCTTTCGTGATTCAGATTGAGCATGAAATTTTAAGCAAACTTTCTAATTTACTCCTATTATCAAATTTTCTTTGTTCTCTTGCTATCATTATTTGGAAAAGAAGGCATCTAAGCTTTTTTTTGGTTTCAGTACTCTGGACAGCACATTTTTATTGGTGGATGAATTTATCCACCAATCAGCAAGGACAACCCAGGTTGTTCACCAAAAATGGGCCGGCATCTAAACTTACATTCTTGCATTTCAAATAAAGATACCAAGAGAATGAAGAAAATTTGATATTAGGAGTAAATTAGAAAGTTGCTTAAAATTTCATGGTCAATCAGGAAAGAAAATTTTTGGGTACAGTGTCCCTTTAAGTATAAGTATGATATTAGAGGCTGTTTGGATGGTTTTATATGATGTAAAAAATATGTATTGAACAGATTTGTAAGTGTAGGGGCAATTGTTTCTGTGAAAATTTTATAAAATTCAGATGGTAATTGATCGGGGCCTGGAGCTTTGCCTGTGGCTGAATCATTAATTGCTTTGATTGTTTCTTCTAGTGTGATATCTTTGTTTAGTGATAATAGTTGGTAAGGTAGGATTTTCGGTAAATTAATATCCCAAAAACACTCTTTAACATCTTTATTAATATCTACAGGTGAGTATATTTTTTGGAAAAATGTATGAAACTGCATTAAGATATAATTTAGAGTGTTGTATTTAGCTCCCTCTGCTATAATTGTCCCGATATAATTTTTTTTTTTTCTACTTCTAGAAAGATTAGCAAGCATTTTAGCTGACTTCAGGGAGAACCTACCAAATATTGCTTTATTTTTAATCTCTTTTTGAGTCAGTTGCTGGTCAAGAAAGACCTCTCACTCAGTTTTTTGGTGTTTTGATAGTTCTTCCAATTATTACCATCTGGGTTTTCTATATAACTAGCAGTTCAATGATAGCATTATCCGATATAATTATATTTTGAATATCCATAGATATTTCTGTATATAACAAACCTTCACTTACTAAGAACATATCAATTCTTGAGAGAGTATGGTGTGCTTTAGATTCTCATGTAAAGTGTCTTTCATCAGGGTGTTTTTGTCCAGGTATGGGACTAAAACACTATTAAAATCCCCCCCCCCCCCGATGATCATTTGTGTATTTACCAGGCTAATTAATTTAGCAAATAATTTATCCCAAAAGTCCGGCTGGCATTCATTTGGTGCATATAGATTTCATAATGTAAAAAAAGAACCATTGGTCTCTATTTCTAAGATCAAGATTATTAAAAATACATGCCACCCCCTCTTTCTGTTTTTCGCAGCTACAGAAACCACCTCTCCAATCCAGCCTATCCTGAGTTTCTCATCTTCCTGGCAGCTCAAGTGTATCTCTTGCAAGAAGACAATGTCTGGTTTATATTTTTAGAGATGGTGAATTATTTTTTTTCCTCTTGGCCGGTGAAGAGAATCCCCCCACGTTACAGAAGAGAAAATCAATCACATTTTTCATTTATGAGTGCCCTCCTGTGGTTGGAGAAAAAGCACCAAGAGCCTAATTCTATAAGATATGTACTTAATCCTGTTCAAAATTCTGCTATGGCTTGGTATCTGATCAAATAGAATTGTTTTAGTCTATTAACATAGGGGAGCTTCTGTTGGCATTTTGAGAACCTGTGGTAATGTACAAGTAACAAAGATCATAAGATCTGAATATTCGGGGGTCTCCGGGAGTCCCATTATTCTGAGATTGTTTCTCCGTGTCCTGTCCTCTATTTCATCTAAGGGTGTTTGTATAGTTTTAGTTTGTGTATTGATTAGAATTTGTTGGGAGTGTGGCAGATCATCTATATCAGATATTCTACTTTCGATCTCCACTAATTCTGCTTTACTCCCTCAAACTGAGGCAAGAAAATATCAGGAATTTGTTTAAGTTGTTAGTATCAATAATAGTATTACAACTAGGTATAAGATCGGCAGAGCCTGACTCTGTGCTACCTATGCTAGTTCTACCTTTTCTATCTTTCACTTTTGGAGGCATTATGGAGGAGTCAACTTTACTAATCCCAAAAAATGTATCCATAAAAAAGTGTGAGGTACACAAGATGAATGGAAAAAAAAAACAAGATACACAAAATGTAAGGATAGGGAGGAATTGTGAGTGCAAAGGAGTCCACCATGGGACTTGAGAAAAAAAAGACTTGTGAGACCTGGAGGTCTTAATGTGTGAGACAGTGTAGATGGACCTCTAGTCCAGTGTAGTATTGGATTTAAGTAAGGACTAGTAGCTGTATGTCAGTGTTATATCCCAACCATCAACTTCTCCAGTAACCGATCAGAACTATTACACAAAGGTGAAAGTAGAGAGGGATAGCAGGAAAGAGGAAGAACACTTTGAAAGTTAGAAAGCTTAAACAATAATCCAGTATATTGCCCAGTGAAGTCCATAGGAGAGCTATTAAGATGTCAGTTTTCTGAGCATAACCCAGACAATTACTGTATGACAAAATGCAGTTATAAAGGCCAAATATATTTAGTCGATATGGCTAATGCCCATATAGGGAAGTACCAGCATGTATAAATAAAGTTTCTGTGTACACTGGGTTATATGCCCCTTATATGGTGTTATATAACCAGTGATGCAATGCCAAAAGATGAATACAACAGCAGTGACTGTATATAGGGGAGCTTATATTGTAGGAGATACTGTTATCTAAACAATATAAATATAACTGGTAGTGGCTACTTCCCTTGAGAAAAGAATTAGTAACAGCCAGGGCATCACAGCTCACCTAGTGAAATGTAGTATAACTATCTGTATAATGTCAATTACTCTACTTGCATTCTTATTCTAAACAAAGAATAGGGTAATATTCATTTTTAGTCAGTCTGGAGCTGTAATTATATGACTACAAGATGGACACCATAACTAAAACTACAGCATCCAGTTTATCTTTGACTATATGATCTATTTTATCTTATATTATAAAGAAGACAAACTCTCTTCCATATGATAAGACCTATAGTCTAAAAGACATGTATTAACATCTTTAATCAGAGTGCGATCCAAATATACATGTATGTACTGATTAGCTTCTTTTGAAAGAGCCATGAGATACAGTACTGGGTAATATGATATATAGCAGATAGTCTAGATCCTTTTAGTTCATCCGTATAGGAATACACAGTTTCGTGTTTATGTAGCCCAGTGTAATAGGGCTTCACCGGAGGGGAGTACTGTAAAGAGAGATTTTGCAGGAGGGTAGCGTCCGATTAATTACCAGATACTTCCTTAGACACACATATGCTATATCCTTTAAACTTAACTTTGGCGGCTTCCTTTCCTATAATGATCATACTATGTAGAATGATATAGAAAAGTGTATAGCAAGGTTCTGCAACTCAGAATTTCTTTACTGTAATCCAAATGGTTTAGTTAATTGATAAGATAGGAAAAAAAACATAATTTATGCTTACCTGATAAATTTATTTCTCTTGTGGTGTATCCAGTCCACGGATCATCCATTACTTGTGGGATATTCTCCTTCCCAAGAGGAAGTTGCAAGAGGATCACCCACAGCAGAGCTGCTATATAGCTCCTCCCCTAACTGCCATATCCAGTCATTCGACCGAAAACAAGCAGAGAAAGGAGAAACCATAGGGTGCAGAGGTGACTGTAGTTAAAAATTAAAAAATACCTGCCTTAAAATGACAGGGCAGGCCGTGGACTGGATACACCACAAGAGAAATAAATTTATCAGGTAAGCATAAATTATGTTTTCTCTTGTAAGGTGTATCCAGTCCACGGATCATCCATTACTTGTGGGATACCAATACCAAAGCTAAAGTACACGGATGAAGGGAGGGACAAGGCAGGTACTTAAACGGAAGGTACCACTGCCTGTAAAACCTTTCTCCCAAAAATAGCCTCCGAAGAAGCAAAAGTATCAAATTTGTAGAATTTTGAAAAAGTATGAAGCGAAGACCAAGTCGCCGCCTTGCAAATCTGTTCAACAGAAGCCTCATTTTTAAAGGCCCATGTGGAAGCCACAGCTCTAGTAGAATGAGCTGTAATCTTTTCAGGAGGCTGCTGGCCAGCAGTCTCATAGGCTAAGCGGATTATGCTTCTTAGCCAAAAAGAAAAAGAGGTTGCCGAAGCCTTTTGACCTCTCCTCTGTCCAGAGTAGACAACAAACAAAGCAGATGTTTGACGAAAATCTTTAGTAGCTTGTAAGTAAAACTTTAAAGCACGAACCACGTCCAGATTGTGAAATAGACGTTCCTTCTTTGAAGAAGGATTAGGACACAAAGACGGAACAACAATCTCTTGATTGATATTCTTATTAGATACCACCTTAGGTAAAAACCCAGGTTTGGTACGCAGAACTACCTTATCTGCATGGAAGATCAGATAAGGAGAATCACATTGTAAGGCAGATAACTCGGAAACTCTACGAGCCGAGGAAATAGCTACCAAAAAAAGAACTTTCCAAGATAAAAGTTTGATATCTATGGAATGAAGAGGTTCAAACGGAACCCCCTGAAGAACTTTAAGAACCAAATTTAAACTCCAAGGTGGAGCAACAGGTTTAAATACAGGCTTGATTCTAACTAAAGCCTGACAAAATGCCTGAACGTCTGGAACATCCACCAGACGCTTGTGCAAAAGAATAGACAGCGCAGAAATCTGTCCCTTTAAGGAACTGGCTGACAATCCTTTTTCCAATCCTTCTTGGAGAAAAGATAATATCCTGGGAATCCTGACCTTACTCCATGAGTAGCCCTTGGATTCACACCAATAAAAATATTTACACCATATCTTATGATAGATTTTCCTGGTGACAGGCTTTCGTGCCTGAATTAAGGTATCAATGACTGACTCTGAGAAATCACGCTTTGATAAAATCAAGCGTTCAATCTCCAGGCAGTCAGCCTCAGAGAAATTAGATTTGGATGGTTGAAAGGACCTTGAAGTAGAAGGTCCTGTCTCAGCGGCAGAGTCGATGGTGGAAAGGATGACATGTCCACCAGATCTGCATACCAAGTCCTTCGTGGCCACGCAGGCGCTATCAAGATCACCGATGCTCTCACCTGCTTGATCTTGGCAATCAGACGAGGGAGCAGAGGAAACGGTGGAAACACATAAGCCAGATTGAAGGACCAAGGCGCTGCTAGAGCATCTATCAGCGTTGCCTTGGGGTCCCTGGACCTGGATCCGTAACAAGGAAGCTTGACGTTCTGGCGAGACGCCATGAGATCCAGTTCTGGTTTGCCCCAACGATGAATCAATTGTGCAAACACCTCCGGATGGAGCTCCCACTCCCCCGGATGAAATGTCTGTCGACGTAGAAAATCCGCCTCCCAGTTCTCTACACCTGGGATATGGATAGTTGATAGGTGGCAAGAGTGAATCTCTGCCCAGCGAATTATCTTTGAGACTTCTAACATCGCTAGGGAACTCCTTGTTCCCCCTTGATGGTTGATGTAAGCCACAGTCGTGATGTTGTCCGACTAAAATCTGATGAACCTCAGAGTTGCTAACTGAGGCCAAGCCTGAAGAGCATTGAATATCGCTCTCAGTTCCAGAATGTTTATTGGAAGGAGTGACTCCTCCTGAGTCCACGATCCCTGAGCCTTTAGTTCCAGACTGCACCCCAACCTAGAAGGCTGGCATCTGTTGTTACAATTGTCCAATCTGGCCTGGGAAAGGTCATACCTTTGGACAGATGGACCCGAGATAGCCACCAGAGAAGAGAATCCCTGGTCTCTTGATCCAGATTTAGTAGAGGGGACAAATCTGTGTAATCCCCATTCCACTGACTGAGCATGCAGAGTTGCAGTGGTCTGAGATGGAGGCGTGCAAATGGCACTATGTCCATTGCCGCTACCATTAAGCCAATTACTTCCATGCATTGAGCCACCGAAGGGCGAGGAATGGAATAAAGAACACGGCAGGAATTTAGAAGTTTTGATAATCTGGACTCCGTCAGGTAAATTTTCATTTCTACAGAATCTATCAGAGTCCCTAGGAAGGAAACTCTTGTGAGGGGGGATAGAGAACTCTTTTCCTCGTTCACCTTCCACCAATGCGACCTCAGAAATGCCAACACTATGTCCGTATGAGACTTGGCAATTTGGAAGTTTGATGCCTGAATCAGGATGTCATCTAGATAAGGGGCCACTGCTATGCCCCGCGGCCTTAGGACCTCCAGAAGCGACCCCAGAACCTTCGTAAAAATTCTTGGGGCTGTAGCTAACCAAAAGGGAAGAGCTACAAACTGGTAATGCCTGTCTAGGAAGGCAAACCTGAGAAACCGATGATGATCTTTGTGTATCGGAATGTGAAGATAAGCATCCTTTAGATCCACTTTAGTCATGTATTGACCTTCCTGGATCATAGGTAGGATGGTATGAATAGTCTCCATCTTGAATGATGGAACTCTGAGGAATTTGTTTAAGATCTTTAGATCCAAAATTGGTCTGAAGGTTCCCTCTTTTTTTGGGAACCACAAACAGATTTGAGTAAAATCCCTGTCCCTGTTCCTCCTTTGGAACTGGATGGATCACTCCCATAACTAGGAGGTCTTGTACATTGCAATGTAAGAATGCCTCTCTCTTTATCTGGTTTGCAGATAATTGTGAAAGGTGAAATCTCCCTTTTGGAGGGGAAGCCTTGAAGTCCAGAAGATATCCCTGGGATATAATTTCCAACGCCCAGGGATCCTGGACATCTCTTGCCCATGCCTGGGCGAAGAGCGAAAGTTTGCCCCCTACTAGATCCGTTACCGGATAGGGGGCCGTTCCTTCATACTGTCTTAGCTTTTTGGCCTGCTTACCTTTGTTCCAGGTCTGGTTTGGTCTCCAGACCGTCTTGGACTGAGCAAAAGTTCCCTCTTGTTTTGCATTAGAGGAAGTTGATGCCGCACTTGCCTTGAAGTTTCGAAAGGCACGAAAATTAGACTGTTTGGCCCTTGATTTGGACCTATCCTGAGGAAGGACATGACCTTTTCCTCCAGTGATATCAGCAATAATCTCCTTCAAACCAGGCCCGAATAGGGTCTGCCCCTTGAAGGGAATGTTAAGCAGCTTAGACTTTGAAGTAACGTCAGCTGACCATGATTTAAGCCATAGCGCTCTGCGTGCCTGGATAGCAAAACCAGAATTCTTAGCCGTTAGTTTAGTCAAATGAACAATGGCATCAGAAACAAAAGAATTGGCTAGCTTAAGTGCTCTAAGTGCTCAATGGAGTCGCTACCTGTAAAGCTTCTTCCAGAGACTTAAACCAGAACGCCGCAGCAGCAGTGACAGGAGCAATGCATGCAAGGGGCTGTAGGATAAAACCTTGTTGAATAAACATTTTCTTAAGGTAACCCTCTAACTTTTTATCCATTGGATCTAAGAAAGCACAACTGTCCTCGACAGGGATAGTAGTAAGCTTTGCTAGAGTAGAAACTGCTCCCTCCACCTTAGGAACTGTCTGCCATAAGTCCCGTGTGGTGGCGTCTATAGGAAACATTTTTCTAAAAATAGGAGGGGGAGAGAACGGCACACCTGGTCTATCCCATTCCTTAGTAATAATTTCTGTAAACGTTTTAGGTATTGGAAAAACATCAGTGCACACCGGCACTGCATAGTTTTTATCCAGTCTACACAATTTCTCTGGCACTGCAATTGTATCACAGTCATTCAGAGCAGCTAAAACCTCCCTGAGTAACACGCGGAGGTGTTCAAGCTTAAATTTAAATGTAGAAATATCAGAATCAGGTTGCATCATCTTCCCTGAGTCAGAAACATCACCCACAGAAAGAAGCTCTCCTTCTTCAGCTTCTGCATATTGTGAGGCAGTATCAGACATAGCTCTTAAAGCGTCAGTATGCTCTGTATTTCGTCTAACTCCAGAGCTATCTCGCTTTCCTCTAAATTCAGGTAGTCTGGCTAATACCGCTGACAGTGTATTATCCATGACTGCCGCCATGTCTTGTAAAGTAAACGCTATGGGCGCCCTAGATGTACTTGGCGCCATTTGAGCGTGAGTCCTTTGAGCGGGAGTCAAAGGATCTGACACGTGGGGAGAGTTAGTCGGCATAACTTCCCCCTCGTCAGATTCCTCTGGTGATTTTTTTTAAAGACAGAATATGATCTTTATTGCTTAAAGTGAAATCAGTACATTTGGTACACATTCTAAGAGGGGGTTCCACCATGGCTTTTAAACATAATGAACAAGGAGTTTCCTCTATGTCAGACATGTTTGTACAGACTAGCAATGAGACCAGCAAGCTTGGAAAACACTTTAAATCAAGTTAACAAGCAAAAAATAAAAATGGTACTGTGCCTTTAAGAGAAACAAATTTTGTCAGAATTTAAAAAACAGTGAAAAAAGGCAGTAAATCAAATGAAATTTTTACAGTGTGTATAATAAGCTAACAGAGCATTGCATCCACTTGCAAATGGATGATTAACCCCTTAGTTCAAAAAACGGATCAAAAAAACGATATAGACGTTTTTTAACAGTCACACCAAACTGCCACAGCCTTGCTGTGGGCCTACCTTCCCCAACAAACGATTTTGGAAAGCCTCTGAGCCCTTTAGAGATGTCCTATAGCATTCATTGGACTCCTGGAGGAAGCTGGATGTCTCAGTCTGTAATTTTTACTGCGCAAAAAAGCGCTAAATTGGGCCCCTCCCACTCATAGTAACACAGTGGAAAGCCTCAGGAAACTGTTTCTAGGCAAATTTAAGCCAGCCATGTGGAAAAAACTAGGCCCCAATAAAGTTTTATCACCAAAGTATATATAAAAACGTTTAAACATGCCAGCAAACATTTTATATTGTAAATATAAAAGAGTATTACCTCAGAAAGTAAGCATGATACCAGTCGCTATTAAATCACTGTATTCAGGCTTACCTTACATAAATTTGGTATCAGCAGCATTTTTCTAGCATTCACATCTTCTAGAAAATAATTTTAACTGCACATACCTCATAGCAGGATAACCTGCACGCCATTCCCCCGCTGAAGTTACCTCTCTCTTCAGTCATGTGTGAGAACAGCAATGGATCTTAGTTACAACCTGCTAAGATCATAGAAATCACAGGCAGATTCTTCTATTTTTCTGCCTGGGACAATTCCGGTACCATTTAAAAATAACAAACTTTTGATTAAAGCAAGATAACAGCTACATTTCACCACTTTCCTCTTACTACCTCCATGCTTGTTGAGAGTTGCAAGAGAATGACTGGGTATTGCAGTTAGGGGAGGAGCTATATAGCAGCTCTGCTGTGGCTGATCCTCTTGCAACTTCCTGTTGGGAAGGAGAATATCCCACAAGTAATGGATGATCCGTGGACTGGATACACCTTACAAGAGAAAGTTACTTATCTTTATACTCAGCAGACAAGGCCTTGGGGGTAGATCCCCCTCCTCAGGCAGTTTAGTGAACAGAGCTGCGATCCGGCTTCCTCCTACCTCAGAGACTTAGAACAGATACAATGTCCCTTGCTTGACTTCTAGTCCAGTCACTGGGGTTCTGGGAGGAGTTGATATATGGGGCACAGATATACAGCAGACATGTGGCCGGTAGAGGGTGACCAGTTTCTTCCATTGAAGGCTGTCTTATGCACTACTATAGATCCTATCCTAGTGGTGCTCAGCAGATAGAGACGGGGTAACCCACCTCCTCTGCCGGACACTCACAGGTGTCCTGAGAGGGTGCTGTCTTGTGGCCCCTTTTTATACCTTCTTTTCCGGTAGCTCTGCTTGGCAATGTGTGGCTTCTTGGGGGTGGAGTGGCTCTAGCGATTTAGCCTGTGTGGCTTGCGGATCCTTCCGCTATCTGCCAGAGGTACCAGACAAGAGACTGTTTTTCCAACTTCTTCTCCCACCATCTCGGATAAAAGGTCAGGCTTGCAAAGACAACAAAGATGCAAGCCAACGGCTACGGATAGCTAGGGGAAGCCTCGGTGTAGCTGGAACACCAGGGATGCCAAATTTTGTGCGTCGACATAGGGTCCTCCTACGAACGTAAGCAGGGTCTTTCAATGCATGACTTTTGCACTTCTAGTGCAAGCTTTGGTTGCGGCCTAATTACCGCTGACGATTGCGCCCTTTATCTGCTGTTGTAATACCGCATTACCTGCAGTGCTGGTTTAAAAATGTTCCAGCCAGGTGTCCGGTCTGTTGTCTTGGGTATGCTCCTTATTTTTGTGCTCAAGTTGGGCCTTATATTATGTTTGGCCACGGACTCCGTCCCTTGGAGCTTTAAGCAAGTGCGGCCATGACGGACGATTACAAGCAAACGCCACTCCCCCCCCGTGTTTGAAGTTTTAGGATCCAATATAGTTAGTTTTTCTCAAGGATTTTAGATTTATTACGGCAACATATGTAAAATGAAAATTATTAAAGTGGTATGCCACAGTGGAATCTTTACTGTAATTTTTAACATCTCTGATATGTTCATTGAACCGTGTTCTCACTTGTGTAGTTTTACCTACATATTGACAGAGGCAAAGATTACACGTAAGGAGACAAACCACAAATTGTGAGCCACAGTTAGCATAAAAATCAATATTTTATTTCATTTTGTTCACATGGCACATAAAGCTATTATCCTGGCAAATATTTGGGCAGGCTTAGCATAACCTACTACCACATTCAAATGTTCCTTTATTAGATAACCAATTAGCAGGTCTATTGGGATTATTGTTTCTAACTAAGCTCAGAGACAGGGTTTGAGGTAGAGTTTTTAATTTCTTTGGTACAAATTTACAATTTTTAATATGAGGTTTAAGGTGTCATCAGCGAACAAAATATTGTTTTTAGAATCTTAACTATGTCCAGATATTGTTGACTGAATACAGTTGAGAATACAACAGCTTCATCAAATTTGTCTTGTATTTTTATCCTTCTTGATCTCACTATATGTTTTGACTGCATTTCTGCATTCTTTTAATCTATGAAATTTATAGCCTCTTTTGATCAGTCTATCTCTAAGTTCAACAGACTGTTGTTCATAAACAGCATCCGACTTTCTTTGGAGTCTCAAAAATTGTGATTTAAGGATAGACGAAACAAGATGTTCTGGATGTTGGGATTTCGCATGCAATATGGTATTGCCTGCTGTAGGTTTCCTGAAAGTTTTAGTGAGAATATTTTTGTCAACAATCTGAAGGGTAAGATCCAAATAGTTCACCTGCTCTCCACTGTATTTACCAGTAAATTCTAAACCTAGTTCATTGTCATTACACAAGGTCAAAAATTCCAAAAATAGTTTGTCATCTACTCCTCACATTAAGGGTTATCAGGGGTATAGATGAATATTTGCTCCCACCATCCCACAAATATATTTGCAAATGATGGCCCAAATTTTGCGCCCATGGCGGTGCCACATGTTTGGAAGAAATACTCATTATTAAACATAAAATAATTGCGCTACAAAAACATAATTTATGTAAGAACTTACCTGATAAATTCATTTCTTTCATATTAACAAGAGTCCATGAGCTAGTGACGTATGGGATATACATTCCTACCAGGAGGGGCAAAGTTTCCCAAACCTTAAAATGCCTATAAATACACCCCTCACCACACCCACAAATCAGTTTAACGAATAGCCAAGAAGTGGGGTGATAAGAAAAAAAGTGCGAAGCATATAAAATAAGGAATTGGAATAATTGTGCTTTATACAAAAAAATCATAACCACCACAAAAAAGGGTGGGCCTCATGGACTCTTGTTAATATGAAAGAAATGAATTTATCAGGTAAGTTCTTACATAAATTATGTTTTCTTTCATGTAATTAACAAGAGTCCATGAGCTAGTGACGTATGGGATAATGACTACCCAAGATGTGGATCTTTCCACACAAGAGTCACTAGAGAGGGAGGGATAAAATAAAGACAGCCAATTCCTGCTGAAAATAATCCACACCCAAAATAAAGTTTAACGAAAAACATAAGCAGAAGATTCAAACTGAAATCGCTGCCTGAAGAACTTTTCTACCAAAAACTGCTTCAGAAGAAGAAAATACATCAAAATGGTAGAATTTAGTAAAAGTATGCAAAGAGGACCAAGTTGCTGCTTTGCAGATCTGGTCAACCGAAGCTTCATTCCTAAACGCCCAGGAAGTAGATACTGACCTAGTAGAATGAGCTGTAATTCTCTGAGGCGGAATTTTACCCGACTCAACATAGGCAAGATGAATTAAAGATTTCAACCAAGATGCCAAAGAAATGGCAGAAGCTTTCTGGCCTTTTCTAGAACCGGAAAAGATAACAAATAGACTAGAAGTCTTACGGAAAGATTTCGTAGCTTCAACATAATATTTCAAAGCTCTAACAACATCCAAAGAATGCAACGATTTCTCCTTAGAATTCTTAGGATTAGGACATAATGAAGGAACCACAATTTCTCTACTAATGTTGTTGGAATTCACAACCTTAGGTAAAAATTCAAAAGAAGTTCGCAACACCGCCTTATCCTGATGAAAAATCAGAAAAGGAGACTCACAAGAAAGAGCAGATAATTCAGAAACTCTTCTAGCAGAAGAGATGGCCAAAAGGAACAAAACTTTCCAAGAAAGTAATTTAATGTCCAATGAATGCATAGGTTCAAACGGAGGAGCTTGAAGAGCTCCCAGAACCAAATTCAAACTCCAAGGAGGAGAAATTGACTTAATGACAGGTTTTATACGAACCAAAGCTTGTACAAAACAATGAATATCAGGAAGAATAGCAATCTTTCTGTGAAAAAGAACAGAAAGAGCGGAGATTTGTCCTTTCAAAGAACTTGCGGACAAACCCTTATCTAAACCATCCTGAAGAAACTGTAAAATTCTCGGTATTCTAAAAGAATGCCAAGAAAAATGATGAGAAAGACACCAAGAAATATAAGTCTTCCAGACTCTATAATATATCTCTCGAGATACAGATTTACGAGCCTGTAACATAGTATTAATCACGGAGTCAGAGAAACCTCTTTGACCAAGAATCAAGCGTTCAATCTCCATACCTTTAAATTTAAGGATTTCAGATCCGGATGGAAAAAAGGACCTTGCGACAGAAGGTCTGGTCTTAACGGAAGAGTCCATGGTTGGCAAGATGCCATCCGGACAAGATCCGCATACCAAAACCTGTGAGGCCATGCCGGAGCTATTAGCAGAACAAACGAGCATTCCCTCAGAATCTTGGAGATTACTCTTGGAAGAAGAACTAGAGGCGGAAAGATATAGGCAGGATGATACTTCCAAGGAAGTGATAATGCATCCACTGCCTCCGCCTGAGGATCCCGGGATCTGGACAGATACCTGGGAAGTTTCTTGTTTAGATGAGAGGCCATCAGATCTATCTCTGGGAGCCCCCACATTTGAACAATCTGAAGAAATACCTCTGGGTGAAGAGACCATTCGCCCGGATGCAACGTTTGGCGACTGAGATAATCCGCTTCCCAATTGTCTACACCTGGGATATGAACCGCAGAGATTAGACAGGAGCTGGATTCCGCCCAAACCAAAATTCGAGATACTTCTTTCATAGCCAGAGGACTGTGAGTCCCTCCTTGATGATTGATGTATGCCACAGTTGTGACATTGTCTGTCTGAAAACAAATGAACGATTCTCTCTTCAGAAGAGGCCAAAACTGAAGAGCTCTGAAAATTGCACGGAGTTCCAAAATATTGATCGGTAATCTCACCTCCTGAGATTCCCAAACTCCTTGTGCCGTCAGAGATCCCCACACAGCTCCCCAACCTGTGAGACTTGCATCTGTTGAAATTACAGTCCAGGTCGGAAGAACAAAAGAAGCCCCCTGAATTAAACGATGGTGATCTGTCCACCACGTTAGAGAGTGTCGAACAATCGGTTTTAAAGATATTAATTGATATATCTTCGTGTAATCCCTGCACCATTGGTTCAGCATACAGAGCTGAAGAGGTCGCATGTGAAAACGAGCAAAGGGGATCGCGTCCGATGCAGCAGTCATAAGACCTAGAATTTCCATGCATAAGGCTACCGAAGGGAATGGTTGAGACTGAAGGTTTCGACAAGCTGTAATCAATTTTAGACGTCTCTTGTCTGTTAAAGACAGAGTCATGGACACTGAATCTATCTGGAAACCCAGAAAGGTTACCCTTGTTTGAGGAATCAAAGAACTTTTTGGTAAATTGATCCTCCAACCATGATCTTGAAGAAACAACACAAGTCGATTCGTATGAGACTCTGCTAAATGTAAAGACTGAGCAAGTACCAAGATATCGTCCAAATAAGGAAATACCACAATACCCTGTTCTCTGATTACAGACAGAAGGGCACCGAGAATTTTTGTGAAAATTCTTGGAGCTGTAGCAAGGCCAAACGGTAGAGCCACAAATTGGTAATGCTTGTCTAGAAAAGAGAATCTCAGGAACTGATAATGATCTGGATGAATCGGAATATGCAGATATGCATCCTGTAAATCTATTGTGGACATATAATTCCCTTGCTGAACAAAAGGCAATATAGTCCTTACAGTTACCATCTTGAACGTTGGTATCCTTACATAACGATTCAATAATTTTAGATCCAGAACTGGTCTGAAGGAATTCTCCTTCTTTGGTACAATGAAGAGATTTGAATAAAACCCCATCCCCTGTTCCGGAACTGGAACTGGCATAATTACTCCAGCCAACTCTAGATCTGAAACACAATTCAGAAATGCTTGAGCTTTCACTGGATTTACTGGGACACGGGAAAGAAAAAATCTCTTTGCAGGAGGTCTCATCTTGAAACCAATTCTGTACCCTTCTGAAACAATGTTCTGAATCCAAAGATTGTGAACAGAATTGATCCAAAATTCTTTTGAAAAAACGTAACCTGCCCCCTACCAGCTGAACTGGAATGAGGGCCGTACCTTCATGTGAACTTAGAAGCAGGCTTTGCCTTTCTAGCAGGCTTGGATTTATTCCAGACTGGAGATGGTTTCCAAACTGAAACTGCTCCTGAGGACGAAGGATCAGGCTTTTGTTCTTTGTTGAAACGAAAGGAACGAAAACGATTGTTAGCCCTGTTTTTACCTTTAGATTTTTTATCCTGTGGTAAAAAAGTTCCTTTCCCACCAGTAACAGTTGAAATAATAGAATCCAACTGAGAACCAAATAATTTGTTTCCCTGGAAAGAAATGGAAAGTAGAGTTGATTTAGAAGCCATATCAGCATTCCAAGTCTTAAGCCATAAAGCTCTTCTGGCTAAGATAGCCAGAGACATAAACCTAACATCAACTCTAATAATATCAAAAATGGCATCACAGATAAAATTATTAGCATGCTGGAGAAGAATAATAATATCATGAGAATCACGATTTGTTACTTGTTGCGCTAGAGTTTCCAACCAAAAAGTTGAAGCTGCAGCAACATCAGCCAATGATATAGCAGGTCTAAGAAGATTACCTGAACACAGATAAGCTTTTCTTAGAAAAGATTCAATTTTTCTATCTAAAGGATCCTTAAACGAGGTACCATCTGACGTAGGAATGGTAGTACGTTTAGCAAGGGTAGAAATAGCCCCATCAACTTTAGGGATTTTGTCCCAAAATTCTAACCTGTCAGGCGGAACAGGATATAATTGCTTAAAACGTTTAGAAGGAGAAAATGAATTACCCAATTTATCCCATTCTTTGGAAATTACTGCAGAAATAGCATTAGGAACAGGAAAAACTTCTGGAATAACCGCAGGAGCTTTAAAAACCTTATCCAAACATATAGAATTAGTATCAAGAGGACTAGAATCCTCTATTTCTAAAGCAATTAGTACTTCTTTAAGTAAAGAGCGAATAAATTCCATCTTAAATAAATATGAAGATTTATCAGCATCAATCTCTGAGATAGAATCCTCTGAACCAGAAGAGTCCAAAGAATCAGAATGATGGTGTTCATTTAAAAATTCATCTGTAGAGAGAGAAGATTTAAAAGACTTTTTACGTTTACTAGAAGGAGAAATAACAGACAAAGCCTTCTTTATGGATTCAGAAACAAAATCTCTTATGTTATCAGGAACATTCTGCACCTTAGATGTTGAGGGAACTGCAACAGGCAATGGTACATTACTAAAGGAAATATTATCTGCTTTAACAAGTTTGTCATGACAATTATTACAAACAACAGCTGGAGGAATAGCTACCAAAAGTTTACAGCAGATACACTTAGCTTTGGTAGATCCAGCAGGCAGTGATTTTCCTGTAGTATCTTCTGGCTCAGATGCAACGTGAGACATCTTGCAATATGTAAGAGAAAAAACAACATATAAAGCAAAATAGATCAAATTCCTTATAAGACAGTTTCAGGAATGGGAAAGAATGCCAAATATCAAGCTTCTAGCAACCAGAAGCAAATGAAAAATGAGACTGAAATAATGTGGAGACAAAAGCGACGCCCATATTTTTTAGCGCCAAATAAGACGCCCACATTATTTGGCGCCTAAATGCTTTTGGCGCCAAAAATGACGCCACATCCGGAACGCCGACATTTTTGGCGCAAAATAACGTCAAAAAATGACGCAACTTCCGGCGACACGTATGACGCCGGAAACGGAAAAGAATTTTTGCGCCAAAAAAGTCCGCGCCAAGAATGACGCAATAAAATGAAGCATTTTCAGCCCCCGCGAGCCTAACAGCCCACAGGGAAAAAAGTCAAATTTTTGAGGTAAGAAAAATATGATAATTCAATGCATAATCCCAAATATGAAACTGACTGTCTGAAAATAAGGAAAGTTGAACATTCTGAGTCAAGGCAAATAAATGTTTGAATACATATATTTAGAACTTTATAAATAAAGTGCCCAACCATAGCTTAGAGTGTCACAGAAAATAAGACTTACTTACCCCAGGACACTCATCTACATGTTTGTAGAAAGCCAAACCAGTACTGAAACGAGAATCAGTAGAGGTAATGGTAAATATAAGAGTATATCGTCGATCTGAAAAGGGAGGTAAGAGATGAATCTCTACGACCGATAACAGAGAACCTTATGAAATAGACCCCGTAGAAGGAGATCACTGCATTCAATAGGCAATACTCTCTTCACATCCCTCTGACATTCACTGCACGCTGAGAGGAAAACCGGGCTCCAACTTGCTGCGGAGCGCATATCAACGTAGAATCTAGCACAAACTTACTTCACCACCTCCCTTGGAGGCAAAGTTTGTAAAACTGATTTGTGGGTGTGGTGAGGGGTGTATTTATAGGCATTTTAAGGTTTGGGAAACTTTGCCCCTCCTGGTAGGAATGTATATCCCATACGTCACTAGCTCATGGACTCTTGTTAATTACATGAAAGAAAGAAATCTGAGCACCTCACAAATATTCTGAATTATAATTTTTTTTTTCAGAGAAGAATCTCTCTGGGGGATGGATGTATAGAGGAATGTTATATCAACTACCATCCAGGCATTGCCTGGTTGCCATACCACCTGCTCCAAGGAGAGCAGTGAATGCAAGGTGTCCTGAAGGTAGCTCAACAGTGACTTAAAGGGACACTGAACCCAAATTTTTTCTTTCATGATTCAGATAGAACATGTAATTGTAAGCAACTTTCTAATTTACTTCTATTATCAATTTTTCTTCATTCTCTTGCAATCTTTATTTGAAAAGAAGGCATCTCAGCTAAGGAGCCAGCAAATTGTGGGTTCAGAACCATGGACAGCACTTGTTTAAAGGTGCTGTCCAATCAGCAAGGACAACCCAGGTTGTTCACCTAAAATGGTCCGGCATCTAAACTTACATTCTTGCTTTTCAAATAAACATACCAAGAAAATGAAGACAATTTGATAATAGGAGTAAATTAGAAAGTTGCTTAAAATTGCATGCTCTATCTGAATCACAAAAGATTTTTTTTGGCTACAGTGTCCCTTTAACATATGGCTGGAGAATAGAGTCCAACCAATCTGCCAATAGCTCAAATAATGAACCAATACCAGGCAAAATTGGTCTCCCTGGAGGACATTCTTGTGGATTTTGGGTACATGATGAAAGATGGGTCAAATGGGATTATCTGTAACTAATATATTTATATCCTCATCCTTAAAAATAGCCAAAGAAATCCCATCCGCAATCAATTTTCTTAAATTATTTTTAAAAAGCCTAGTTGGATTAGTTTGAAGTTTCCGATAAACTTTTTCATCTGATAGTTGTTTATAAGCTTCCACAAAGTAAAAATCTTTATTCATAACCACAATGCTACCTCCCTTCTCTGAATTGCATATTAGTGTTATTATTTTGTTGTAAAGATTTAACAGCTTGGCGCTCTTTAAAATTCAGATTTGGGGAGGTAACATTGTGTTTAATAGTTTTTTCCAATTTGAGGACAGCTTTTTGGAAAGCATTTATCAATGGCCCCCTAAAATTGGTAGGGTAGAAATCTGAGTATTACTTTTTAGGTCTTGGGAGAGATTGGGATGTAAAACATTCATCATCAGTATATAAGTTAAAGGAACACTGAACCCCAAATTTTTCTTTCATGATTCAGATAGAGCATGCAATTTTAAACAACTTTCTAATTTACTCCTATTATCAAATTTTCTTCGTTCTCTTGCTATCTTTATTTGAAAAAAAGGCATCTAAGCTTTTTTGGGGGGTTCAGTGCTCTGGACAGCACTTTTTAGTGGTGGATGAATTTATCCACCAATCAGCAAGAACAACCCAGGTTGTTCACCAAAAATGGACGGGCATCTAAACTTACATTCTTGCATTTCAAATAAAGGTACCAATAGAATGAAGAAAATTTGATAATAGGAGTAAATTAGAAAGTTGCTTAAAAAGTCGTGCTCTATCCGAATACCGAAAGAAAAAAATTGGGTTCAGTGTCCCTTTAACTAAAGAAGTTAGAGCACAAGCATCCCCAAATTCTACATGGTGTGGCTTAATAGAAAAGACTCCATGTATGCACCAAGACAGATCAAAAACATCTCTGAAAATGGAACATGATTTAATCCCATGCCCACATTTCACCTGGGAGGTTGGTGGCATGTCCACACAGTGAGATTTTCCAAAAACACAATTCGTGGTGTTATGCTTTATTGTGAACACAGGCTAAAGAGCTGAAGCATCAAAGAGGGAAATTTACTTCTAAGCCAGCAAAATGATACAGTATATATACATCCTATAATATAAAAGGCCAAGTGTGTTTTTCCGAAGCGGTCATGCACAGTAGAGACGCGAAACACACCTGATGATCTGCTGTCTGCCGTGAGTGCAAGAATGGTGGGCAAGGCTGGGCGGCCGTGGTCATTATAGAGTGCGCACAAGAGGGGGGGAGAGAGCGCGCAAAAGAGGGGGGATATAAAGCGCGCAAAAGAGGGGGGGAGAGAAAGCGCGCAAAAGAGGGGGGGAGAGAAAGCGCACAAAAAGGAAATTTATGCATATATAGCCCCTCCCTTCCCTCCCACACCAGTCATTCGACCGAAATTAGGAAGATAAAGGAAAAGCCAAGGAGCAGAGGTGACTGAAGTTTAACACAATTAAAGAAATGTCTTAGAAAATAACAGGGTGGGTCGTGGACGTCATATTGTAAAAGAAATAAATTTATCAGGTAAGCATAAATTTCCTTTTCTTTTACAAGATATGACGAGTCCACGGATTTCATCCTTACTTGTGGGATACAATACCAAAGCTATAGGACACGGATGAAAGGGAGGGACAAAACAGGAACCTAAACGGAAGGCACCACAGCTTGAAGAACCTTTCTCCCAAAAACAGCCTCAGACGAGGCAAAAGTGTCAAATTTGGAAAAAGTATGAAGAGAAGACCAAGTTGCAGCCTTGCAAATCTGTTCAACAGAAGCATCGTTTTTAAATGCCCATGAGGAAACCACAGCTCTAGTGGAATGAGCCGTAATTCTTTTAGGAGGTTGCTGTCCAGCAGTCTCATATGCCAAACGGATGATACTCTTCAACCAAAAAGAAAGAGAGGTAGCTGTAGCTTTCTGACCCCTACACTTTCCTGAAAAAACAACAAATAAAGAAGATGATTGACGAAAATCTTTAGTCGCCTGTAAATAAAATTTCAGGGATGGCCCACATCCAAGTTATGTAACAGCCGCTCCTTCTTAGAAGAAGGATTAGGACACAAGGAAAGAACAACAATTTCCTGATTAATATTCTTATCAGAAACAACCTTAGGAAGAAAACCATGGTTGGTACGCAACACTACCTTACCCTCATGGAAAATAAGATAACATAATTTATGTAAGAACTTACCTGATAAATTCATTTCTTTCATATTAGCAAGAGTCCATGAGCTAGTGACGTATGGGATATACATTCCTACCAGGAGGGGCAAAGTTTCCCAAACCTCAAAATGCCTATAAATACACCCCTCACCACACCCACAATTCAGTTTAACGAATAGCCAAGAAGTGGGGTGATAAAAAAGTGCGAAAGCATATAAAATAAGGAATTGGAATAATTGTGCTTTATACAAAATCATAACCACCACAAAAAAGGGCGGGCTTCATGGACTCTTGCTAATATGAAAGAAATGAATTTATCAGGTAAGTTCTTACATAAATTATGTTTTCTTTCATGTAATTAGCAAGAGTCCATGAGCTAGTGACGTATGGGATAATGACTACCCAAGATGTGGATCTTTCCACACAAGAGTCACTAGAGAGGGAGGGATAAAATAAAGACAGCCAATTCCTGCTGAAAAAAATCCACACCCAAAATAAAGTTTAACGAAAAACATAAGCAGAAGATTCAAACTGAAACCGCTGCCTGAAGTACTTTTCTACCAAAAACTGCTTCAGAAGAAGAAAATACATCAAAATGGTAGAATTTAGTAAAAGTATGCAAAGAGGACCAAGTTGCTGCTTTGCAGATCTGGTCAACCGAAGCTTCATTCCTAAACGCCCAGGAAGTAGAAACTGACCTAGTAGAATGAGCTGTAATTCTCTGAGGCGGAGTTTTACCCGACTCAACATAGGCAAGATGAATTAAAGATTTCAACCAAGATGCCAAAGAAATGGCAGAAGCTTTCTGGCCTTTTCTAGAACCGGAAAAGATAACAAATAGACTAGAAGTTTTACGAAAAGATTTCGTAGCTTCAACATAATATTTCAAAGCTCTAACAACATCCAAAGAATGCAACGATTTCTCCTTAGAATTCTTAGGATTAGGACATAATGAAGGAACCACAATTTCTCTACTAATGTTGTTGGAATTCACAACTTTAGGTAAAAATTCAAAAGAAGTTCGCAACACCGCCTTATCCTGATGAAAAATCAGAAAAGGAGACTCACAAGAAAGAGCAGATAATTCAGAAACTCTTCTGGCAGAAGAGATGGCCAAAAGGAACAAAACTTTCCAAGAAAGTAATTTAATGTCCAATGAATGCATAGGTTCAAACGGAGGAGCTTGAAGAGCTCCCAGAACCAAATTCAAACTCCAAGGAGGAGAAATTGACTTAATGACAGGTTTTATACGAACCAAAGCTTGTACAAAACAATGAATATCAGGAAGAATAGCAATCTTTCTGTGAAAAAGAACAGAAAGAGCAGAGATTTGTCCTTTCAAAGAACTTGCGGACAAACCCTTATCTAAACCATCCTGAAGAAACTGTAAAATTCTCGGTATTCTAAAAGAATGCCAGGAAAAATGATGAGAAAGACACCAAGAAATATAAGTCTTCCAGACTCTATAATATATCTCTCGAGATACAGATTTACGAGCCTGTAACATAGTATTAATCACAGAGTCAGAGAAACCTCTTTGACCAAGAATCAAGCGTTCAATCTCCATACCTTTAAATTTAAGGATTTCAGATCCTGATGGAAAAAAGGACCTTGTGACAGAAGGTCTGGTCTTAACGGAAGAGTCCACGGTTGGCAAGAGGCCATCCGGACAAGATCCGCATACCAAAACCTGTGAGGCCATGCTGGAGCTACCAGCAGAACAAACGAGCATTCCTTCAGAATCTTGGAGATTACTCTTGGAAGAAGAACTAGAGGCGGAAAGATATAGGCAGGATGATACTTCCAAGGAAGTGATAATGCATCCACTGCCTCCGCCTGAGGATCCCGGGATCTGGACAGATACCTGGGAAGTTTCTTGTTTAGATGGGACGCCATCAGATCTATTTCTGGAAGTTCCCACATTTGAACAATCTGAAGAAATACCTCTGGGTGAAGAGACCATTCGCCCGGATGCAACGTTTGGCGACTGAGATAATCCGCTTCCCAATTGTCTACACCTGGGATATGAACCGCAGAGATTAGACAGGAGCTGGATTCCGCCCAAACCAAAATTCGAGATACTTCTTTCATAGCCAGAGGACTGTGAGTCCCTCCTTGATGATTGATGTATGCCACAGTTGTGACATTGTCTGTCTGAAAACAAATGAACGATTCTCTCTTCAGAAGAGGCCAAAACTGAAGAGCTCTGAAAATTGCACGGAGTTCCAAAATATTGATCGGTAATCTCACCTCCTGAGATTCCCAAACTCCTTGTGCCGTCAGAGATCCCCACACAGCTCCCCAACCTGTGAGACTTGCATCTGTTGAAATTACAGTCCAAGTCGGAAGCACAAAAGAAGCCCCCTGAATTAAACGATGGTGATCTGTCCACCATGTTAGAGAGTGTCGAACAATCGGTTTTAAATATATTAATTGAGATATCTTCGTGTAATCCTTGCACCATTGCTTCAGCATACAGAGCTGAAGAGGTCGCATGTGAAAACGAGCAAAGGGGATCGCGTCCGATGCAGCAGTCATAAGACCTAGAATTTCCATGCATAAGGCTACCGAAGGGAATGATTGTGACTGAAGGTTTCGACAAGCTGCAATCAACTTTAGACGTCTCTTGTCTGTTAAAGACAGAGTCATGGACACTGAATCCATCTGGAAACCCAGAAAGGTTACCCTTGTCTGAGGAATCAAAGAACTTTTTGGTAAATTGATCCTCCAACCATGATCTTGAAGAAACAACACAAGTCGATTCGTATGAGATTCTGCTAAATGTAAAGACTGAGCAAGTACCAAGATATCGTCCAAATAAGGAAATACCACAATACCCTGTTCTCTGATTACAGACAGCAGGGCACCGAGAAACTTTGTAAAAATTCTTGGAGCTGTAGCTAGGCCAAACGGCAGAGCCACAAACTGGTAATGCTTGTCCAGAAACGAGAATCTCAGGAACTGATAATGATCTGGATGAATCGGAATATGCAGATATGCATCCTGTAAATCTATTGTGGACATATAATTCCCTTGCTGAACAAAAGGTAAGATAGTCCTTACAGTTACCATCTTGAATGTTGGTATCCTTACATAATGATTCAATATTTTTAGATCCAGAACTGGTCTGAAAGAATTCTCCTTCTTTGGTACAATGAAGAGATTTGAATAAAACCCCATCCCCTGTTCCGGAACTGGAACTGGCATAATTACTCCAGTCAACTCTAGATCTGAAACACATTTCAGAAATGCTTGAGCTTTTACTGGATTTACTGGGACACGGGAAAGAAAAAATCTCTTTGCAGGAGGTCTCAACTTGAAACCAATTATGTACCCTTCTGAAACAATGCTCTGAATCCAAAGATTGTGAACAGAATTGATCCAAATTTCCTTGAAAAAACGTAACCTGCCCCCTACCAGCTGAGCTGGAATGAGGGCCGCATCTTCATGTGGACTTAGAAGCAGGCTTTGCCTTTCTAGCTGGCTTGGATTTATTCCAGACTGGAGATGGTCTCCAAACTGAAACTGCTCCTGAGGATGAAGGATCAGGCTTTTGTTCTTTGTTGAAACGAAAGGAACGAAAACGATTATTAGCCCTGTTTTTACCTTTAGATTTTTTATCCTGTGGTAAAAAAGTTCCTTTCCCACCAGTAACAGTTGAAATAATGGAATCCAACTGAGAACCAAATAATTTGTTACCCTGGAAAGAAATGGAAAGTAAAGTTGATTTAGAAGCCATATCAGCATTCCAAGTTTTAAGCCATAAAGCTCTTCTAGCTAAAATAGCTAGAGACATAAACCTGACATCAACTCTGATAATATCAAAAATGGCATCACAGATAAAATTATTAGCATGCTGAAGAATAATAATATCATGAGAATCACGATGTGTTACTTGTTGCGCTAAAGTTTCCAACCAAAAAGTTGAAGCTGCAGCAACATCAGCCAAAGATATAGCAGGTCTAAGAAGATTACCTGAACACAGATAAGCTTTTCTTAGAAAGGATTCAATTTTCCTATCTAGAGGATCCTTAAACGAAGTACCATCTGACGTAGGAATAGTAGTACGTTTAGCAAGGGTAGAAATAGCCCCATCAACTTTAGGGATCTTGTCCCAAAATTCTAATCTGTCAGACGGCACAGGATATAATTGCTTAAAACATTTAGAAGGAGTAAATGAATTACCCAAATTATCCCATTCTTTGGAAATTACTGCAGAAATAGCATTAGGAACAGGAAAAACTTCTGGAATAACCACAGGAGCTTTAAATACCTTATCTAAACGTTTAGAATTAGTATCAAGAGGACCAGAATCCTCTATTTCTAAAGCAATTAGTACTTCTTTAAGTAAAGAACGAATAAATTCCATTTTAAATAAATATGAAGATTTATCAGCATCAACCTCTGAGACAGAATCCTCTGAACCAGAGGAATCATCAGAATCAGAATGATGATGTTCATTTAAAAATTCATCTGTAGGGAGAGAAGTTTTAAAGGATTTTTTACGTTTACTAGAAGGAGAAATAACAGACATAGCCTTCTTTATGGATTCAGAAACAAAATCTCTTATATTATCAGGAACATTCTGCACCTTAGATGTTGAAGGAACTGCAACAGGCAATGGTACTTTACTAAAGGAAATATTATCTGCTTTAACAAGTTTGTCATGACAATCAATACAAACAACAGCTGGAGGAATAGCTACCAAAAGTTTACAGCAGATACACTTAGCTTTGGTAGATTCAGCACTTGACAGCGATTTTCCTGTAGTATCTTCTGACTCAGATGCAACGTGAGACATCTTGCAATATGTAAGAGAAAAAACAACATATATATAAAGCAAAATTGATCAAATTCCTTAAATGACAGTTTCAGGAATGGGAAAAAATGCCAAAGAACAAGCTTCTAGCAACCAGAAGCAATAAAAAATGAGACTTAAATAATGTGGAGACAAAAGCGACGCCCATATTTTTTCGCGCCAAATAAGACGCCCACATTATTTGGCGCCTAAATGCTTTTTGGCGCCAAAAATGACGCCACATCCGGAACGCCGACATTTTTGGCGCAAAATAACGTCAAAAAATGACGCAACGGAAATAGAATTTTTGCGCCAAAAAAGTCCGCGCCAAGAATGACGCAATAAAATGAAGCATTTTCAGCCCCCGCGAGCCTAACAGCCCACAGGGAAAAAGTCAAATTTTTAAGGTAAGAAAAATGTTAAATTAAAATGCATTATCCCAAATATGAAACTGACTGTCTGAAAATAAGGAAAGTTGAACATTCTGAGTCAAGGCAAATAAATGTTTGAATACATATATTTAGAACTTTATAAACAAAGTGCCCAACCATAGCTAGGAGTGTCACAGAAAATAAGACTTACTTACCCCAGGACACTCATCTACATATAGCAGATAGCCAAACCAGTACTGAAACGAGAATCAGCAGAGGTAATGGTATATATAAGAGTATATCGTCGATCTGAAAAGGGAGGTAAGAGATGAATCTCTACGACCGATAACAGAGAACCTATGAAATAGACCCCGTAGAAGGAGATCACTGCATTCAAATAGGCAATACTCTCCTCACATCCCTCTGACATTCACTGCACGCTGAGAGGAAAACCGGGCTCCAACTTGCTGCGGAGCGCATATCAACGTAGAATCTAGCACAAACTTACTTCACCACCTCCATCGGAGGCAAAGTTTGTAAAACTGAATTGTGGGTGTGGTGAGGGGTGTATTTATAGGCATTTTGAGGTTTGGGAAACTTTGCCCCTCCTGGTAGGAATGTATATCCCATACGTCACTAGCTCATGGACTCTTGCTAATTACATGAAAGAAAAGGAGAATTACATTGTAATGCCGAAAGCTCAGAAACTCTGCGAGCAGAAGAAATAGCAACCAAAAATAAAACTTTCCAAGATAATAACTTAATATCTATGGAGTGCATAGGTTCAAACAGAACCCCCTGAAGAATATTAAGAACTAAATTCAAACTCCAAGGAGGAGCAATTGGTCTAAACACAGGCTTGATTCTAGTCAGAGCCTGACAAAAATATTGAACATCTGGAAGATCTGCCAGGCGTTTATGTAGCAAAATAGACAGAGCAGAAATCTGCCCCTTTAAGGAACTTGCTGATAACCCTTTCTCCAAACCTTCTTGGAGAAAAGATAAAATCCTAGGAATCCTAACCCTACTCCATGAGTAGCCCTTGGATTCACACCAATAAAGATATTTACGTCATATCTTATGGTAAATCTTTCTAGTAAAAGGCTTACGTGCCTGAATCAAGGTATCAATGACCGAATTAGAGAACCCTCGCTTAGATAAAATCAAGCGTTCAATCTCCAAGCAGTCAGCTGCAGAGAAACTAGATTCGGATGATGGAAGGGTCCCTGAATGAGAAGGTCCTGCCTCAATGGAAGCTTCCACGGCGAAGAGAGGACATGTCCACCAGATCGGCATACCAAGTCCTGCGAGGCCACGCAGGAGCGATTAGAATCACCGAAGCCCTCTCCTGTTTGATCCGAGCAATCACTTGGGGAAGGAGAGCAAACTGTGGAAACACATAAGCTAGGTTGAACGACCAAGACACTGCCAAGGCATCTATCAGTTCGGCCTGAGGATCCCTGGACCTGGATCCGTATCTTGGTAGTTTGGCATTCTGACTAGACGCCATCAGATCCAATTCCGGCCTGCCCCACCTGAGAATCAGGGTGGCAAAGACCTCCAGGTGGAGTTCCCATTCTCCCGGATGAAACGTCTGTCTGCTCAAAAAATCCACCTCCCAGTTGTCCACTCCTGGGATGTAGATTTCTGACAGATAACAAGAGTGAGCCTCCACCCACCGAATTATCTTGGATACTTCTGTCATCGCTAAGGAACTCCTCATTCCTCCCTGATGATTGATGTATGCTACAGTCGTGTTGTCCGACTGAAATCGGATGAATTTGGCCGAAGCCAACTGAGGCCAAGTCTGAAGCGCATTGAATATTGCTCTCAATTCCAGAATGTTGATTGGAAGTAGAGACTCCGACCGAGTCCACACACCCTGAGCCTTCAGGGAATTCCAGACTGCGCCCCATCCTAGTAGACTGGCGTCCGTTGTCACCATCACCCATGAGGGTCTGCGGAAGCATGTCCCTTGGGACAGATGATCCGGCGACAACCACCAAAGAAGAGAGTCTCTTGTCTCCTGATCCAGATCTATTTGAGGAGACAAATCTGCATAATCTCCATTCCACTGTCCGAGCATGCTCAGTTGTAGAGGTCTGAGATGAAAACGAGCAAAGGGAATGATGTCCATTGCCGCCACCATCAATCCAATTACCTTCATGCACTGAGCCACTGATGGCCGAGGATTGGACTGAAGGGCTCGGCATGTATTCAGAATCTTTAACTTTCTGACTTCCGTCAAGAAGATTTTCATGGACACAGAGTCTATTAGAGTTCCCAGGAAAGGAACCCTTGTCTGAGGGACTAGTGAACTCTTTTCTAGATTCACCATCCATCCGCGAGTACTTAGAAATGACAGAACCATGTCGGTATGAGACCTTGTCAGCTGATAAGACGACGCCTGGATCAGAATATCGTCCAGATAAGGCGCCACTGCAATGCCTCGCTTTCTGAAAACCGCCAGCAGAGACCCTAGAACCTTTGTGAAGATCCTGGGTGCCGTGGCCAGCCCGAAAAGAAGAGCCACAAACTGAAAATGTTTGTCCAGGAAGGCAAACCTTAGAAACTGGTGATGATCTCTGTGGATAGGAATGTGAAGATATGCATCCTTTAAGTCCATGGTAGTCATATATTGACCCTCCTGGATCAATGGAAGAATTGTCCGAATCGTCTGCATCTTGAAGGACGGGACTCTGAGAAACTTGTTTAGACTCTTGAGATCTAAAATGGGTCTGAACGTTCCCTCTTTTTTGGGAACCACGAAAAGATTTGAGTAAAACCCCTGCCCGTGTTTCTGTATTGGAATGGGACAAATTACTCCCATAGTGGAAAGGTCTTTTACGCAACGTAAGAACGCCTCTCTTTATCTGGTCTACAGACAATCGTGAAAGAAGAAACCTTCCCCTTGGAAGGGAATTTTTGAACTCAAGTTGATATCCCTGGGACACGATTTCTAGTGTCCAGGGATCCTGAATGTCTCTTATCCAAGCCTGGACAAAGAGAAAGTCTGCCCCCAACTAGATCCGGTCCCGGATCGGGGGCCGCCCCTTCATGCTGTCTTGGTAGCAGCAGCGGGCTTCTTGGGTTGTTTACCCTTGTTCCAAGCCTGGTTGGGTCTCCAGACGGACTTGGCTTGTGCAAAGTTCCCTTCCTGTTTAGCGGAAGAGGAGGAGGGTACTCCCTTGAAATTTCGAAAGGAACGAAAATTACTCTGTCTACCCCTCTGCTTAGATGTTTTATCCTGAGGTAGGAGATGGCCCTTACCTCCCGTAATGTCAGAAATAATCTCTTTCAAGTCAGGCCCGAATAGAGTCTTCCCCTTGAAAGCAATAGTCAAAAACTTGGATTTAGAGGACACATCCGCGGACCAAGACTTTAACCATAAGGCTCTGTGCGCTAGAATGGCAAAACCTGCATTCTTAGCCGCTAACTTAGCGATCTGAAAAGCGGCATCAGTGACAAAGGAATTAGCCAATTTTAGGGCCTTAATCCTATCCATTATTTCCTCTAAGGAAGTCTCAGTCAAAGCATCAAACCAAAAGGCAGCCGCAGTTGTAACTGGTAAAATACAGGCCGTCATTTGTAAGAGGAAACCTTGATGAATGAATAGCTTTTTAAGCAGACCCTCGAACTTTTTATCCATAGGGTCATTGAAAGCACAACTGTCCTCAATAGGAATAGTTGTACGCTTAGCTAATGTAGAAATAGCTCCCTCCACCTTAGGGACTGTTTGCCAAGAATCCTGCATGGTGTCAGCTATAGGGTACATTTTCTTGAACATAGGGGAAGGGGAGAACGGAAAACCCGGTCTTTCCCATTCCTTGGTGACAATTTCTGAAATTCTCTTAGGAACCGGAAAGTTATCTGAGTAAGCAGGAACTTCCAGATATCTGTCCATCTTACACAATTTCTCTGGAGGGACCACAATAGAGTCACAATCGTGCAGTCACTAAAACCTCCCGAAGTAACAGACGGAGGTGTTCCAGCTTAAATCTAAAGGACATGACGTCCGAATCGGTCTGTGGCAATGCACTACCTGAGTCAGACAGCTCCCCCTCAGACAGAATCTCCTTACCCTCCAATTCAGAGGTCTGGGAGGGTACATCAGAGATAGCCATCAAAGCATCAGAAGCTACAGGGACCCCTGCACTTCTGCCCTGCTACGTTTACCTTGTAACACTGGAAACTTAGACAAAACCTCTGTGAGGGTAGATGACATAACTGCAGCCATATCCTGCAAAGTGAAAGAAGCAGACGCCATAGAAGAGCATGGCGTAGCTTGTGCGGGCGTTAAAGAGAAGATTGCGGCAAACCCCGAATCATATATATATATATATATATATATATATATATATATATATATATATATATATATATATAGATAGATAGATAGATAAACTGATATAGAATTATTGAAATCCTAATTGCAAACGAAATAAACACTAAGGTAAAGGGTTAATAACCCCTGTGAACTAAATCCGTGATAAATAGTATCGCTTCACTTTAATACTGTCTTTATTATTTTTTAAAAGAATCAGTCACCCTGCCGCAGCTCCTACCTTCCTGAACCACCAAACAACACCACGCTGCAGACCTAATACACTTGGATTACCCCACAAGTGCACTTAGCCACAGAGACGATGCAGCCATCAGAGAAGGGATAGATGCGCTGTCAGAGCGTGCAAAATTAAGCCCCGTCCATCGTGGGCGTGATTCAAAGTAAAAGTTTAACCGAAATGACCGACACAGTAAAAAACAAAATTTATGCTTACCTGATAAATTTATTTCTCTTGTGGTGTATCCAGTCCACGGATTCATCCATTACTTGTGGGATATTCTCCTTCCCAACAGGAAGCTGCAAGAGGATCACCCACAGCAGAGCTGTCTATATAGCTCCTCCCCTAAATGCCACCTCCAGTCATTCGACCGAAGACAAGCAAGAGAAAGGAGAAACTATAGGGTGCAGTGGTGACTGTAGTTTAAAAAACAAAAAACACTTGCCTTAAAATGACAGGGCAGGCCGTGGACTGGATACACCACAAGAGAAATAAATTTATCAGGTAAGCATAAATTTTGTTTTCTCTTGTAAGGTGTATCCAGTCCACGGATTCATCCATTACTTGTGGGATACCAATACCAAAGCTATAGGACACGGATGAAGGGAGGCGACAAGGCAGGCGCTTAAACGGAAGGCACCACTGTCTGTAAGACCTTTCTCCCAAAAATAGCCTCCGAAGAAGCAAAAGTATCAAATTTGTAGAATTTAGAAAAAGTATGAAGCGAAGACCAAGTCGCTGCCTTACAAATCTGTTCAACAGAAGCCTCATTCTTAAAAACTCATGTGGAAGCTACCGCTCTAGTGGAATGAGCTGTAATTCTTTCAGGAGGCTGCTAGCCAGCAGTCTCATAAGCTAAGTGTATTATACTTCTTAACCAAAAAGAAAGAGAAGTTGCCGAAGCCTTTTGGCCTCTCCTCTGTCCAGAGTAGACCACAAACAAAGCAGATGTTTGACGAAAATCCTTCGTAGCTTGAAAAACAGAATTTATGTTTACCTGATAAATTACTTTCTCCAACGGTGTGTCCGGTCCACGGCGTCATCCTTACTTGTGGGATATTCTCTTCCCCAACAGGAAATGGCAAAGAGCCCAGCAAAGCTGGTCACATGATCCCTCCTAGGCTCCGCCTACCCCAGTCATTCGACCGACGTTAAGGAGGAATATTTGCATAGGAGAAACCATATGGTACCGTGGTGACTGTAGTTAAAGAAAATAAATTATCAGACCTGATTAAAAAAACCAGGGCGGCGCCGTGGACCGGACACACCGTTGGAGAAAGTAATTTATCAGGTAAACATAAATTCTGTTTTCTCCAACATAGGTGTGTCCGGTCCACGGCGTCATCCTTACTTGTGGGAACCAATACCAAAGCTTTAGGACACGGATGAAGGGAGGGAGCAAATCAGGTCACCTAAATGGAAGGCACCACGGCTTGCAAAACCTTTCTCCCAAAAATAGCCTCAGAAGAAGCAAAAGTATCAAACTTGTAAAATTTGGTAAAAGTGTGCAGTGAAGACCAAGTCGCTGCCCTACATATCTGATCAACAGAAGCCTCGTTCTTGAAGGCCCATGTGGAAGCCACAGCCCTAGTGGAATGAGCCGTGATTCTTTCGGGAGGCTGCCGTCCGGCAGTCTCGTAAGCCAATCTGATGATGCTTTTAATCCAAAAAGAGAGAGAGGTAGAAGTTGCTTTTTGACCTCTCCTTTTACCGGAATAAACAACAAACAAGGAAGATGTTTGTCTAAAATCCTTTGTAGCATCTAAATAGAATTTTAGAGCGCGAACAACATCCAAATTGTGCAACAAACGTTCCTTCTTTGAAACTGGTTTCGGACACAGAGAAGGTACGATAATCTCCTGGTTAATGTTTTTGTTAGAAACAACTTTTGGAAGAAAACCAGGTTTAGTACGTAAAACCACCTTATCTGCATGGAACACCAGATAAGGAGGAGAACACTGCAGAGCAGATAATTCTGAAACTCTTCTAGCAGAAGAAATTGCAACTAAAAACAAAACTTTCCAAGATAATAACTTAATATCAACGGAATGTAAGGGTTCAAACGGAACCCCCTGAAGAACTGAAAGAACTAAGTTGAGACTCCAAGGAGGAGTCAAAGGTTTGTAAACAGGCTTAATTCTAACCAGAGCCTGAACAAAGGCTTGAACATCTGGCACAGCTGCCAGCTTTTTGTGAAGTAACACAGACAAGGCAGAAATCTGTCCCTTCAGGGAACTAGTAGATAATCTTTTTTCCAATCCTTCTTGAAGGAAGGATAGAATCTTAGGAATCTTAACCTTGTCCCAAGGGAATCCTTTAGATTCACACCAACAGATATATTTTTTCCAAATTTTGAGGTAAATCTTTCTAGTTACAGGCTTTCTGGCCTGAACAAGAGTATCGATAACAGAATCTGAGAACCCTCGCTTCGATAAGATCAAGCGTTCAATCTCCAAGCAGTCAGCTGGAGTGAAACCAGATTCGGATGTTCGAACGGACCCTGAACAAGAAGGTCTCGTCTCAAAGGTAGCTTCCAAGGTGGAGCCGATGACATATTCACCAGATCTGCATACCAAGTCCTGCGTGGCCACGCAGGAGCTATCAAGATCACCGACGCCCTCTCCTGATTGATCCTGGCTACCAGCCTGGGGATGAGAGGAAACGGCGGGAACACATAAGCTAGTTTGAAGGTCCAAGGTGCTACTAGTGCATCCACTAGAGCCGCCTTGGGATCCCTGGATCTGGACCCGTAGCAAGGAACTTTGAAGTTCTGACGAGAGGCCATCAGATCCATGTCTGGAATGCCCCACAGCTGAGTGACTTGGGCAAAGATTTCCGGATGGAGTTCCCACTCCCCCGGATGCAATGTCTGACGACTCAGAAAATCCGCTTCCCAATTTTCCACTCCTGGGATGTGGATAGCAGACAGGTGGCAGGAGTGAGACTCCGCCCATAGAATGATTTTGGTCACTTCTTCCATCGCTAGGGAACTCCTTGTTCCCCCCTGATGGTTGATGTACGCAACAGTTGTCATGTTGTCTGATTGAAACCGTATGAACTTGGCCCTCGCTAGCTGAGGCCAAGCCTTGAGAGCATTGAATATCGCTCTCAGTTCCAGAATATTTATCGGTAGAAGAGATTCTTCCCGAGACCAAAGACCCTGAGCTTTCAGGGATCCCGAGACCAAAGACCCTGAGCTTTCAGGGATCCCCAGACCGCGCCCCAGCCCATCAGACTGGCGTCGGTCGTGACGATGACCCACTCCGGTCTGCGGAATGTCATCCCTTGTGACAGGTTGTCCAGGGACAGCCACCAACGGAGTGAGTCTCTGGTCCTCTGATTTACTTGTATCTTCGGAGACAAGTCTGTATAGTCCCCATTCCACTGACTGAGCATGCACAGTTGTAATGGTCTTAGATGAATGCGCGCAAAAGGAACTATGTCCATTGCCGCTACCATCAAACCGATCACTTCCATGCACTGCGCTATGGAAGGAAGAGGAACGGAATGAAGTATCCGACAAGAGTCTAGAAGTTTTGTTTTTCTGGCCTCTGTCAGAAAAATCCTCATTTCTAAGGAGTCTATTATTGTTCCCAAGAAGGGAACCCTTGTTGACGGAGATAGAGAACTCTTTTCCACGTTCACTTTCCATCCGTGAGATCTGAGAAAGGCCAGGACAATGTCCGTGTGAGCCTTTGCTTGAGGAAGGGACGACGCTTGAATCAGAATGTCGTCCAAGTAAGGTACTACAGCAATGCCCCTTGGTCTTAGCACAGCTAGAAGGGACCCTAGTACCTTTGTGAAAATCCTTGGAGCAGTGGCTAATCCGAAAGGAAGCGCCACGAACTGGTAATGCTTGTCCAGGAATGCGAACCTTAGGAACCGATGATGTTCCTTGTGGATAGGAATATGTAGATACGCATCCTTTAAATCCACTGTGGTCATGAATTGACCTTCCTGGATGGAAGGAAGAATAGTTCGAATGGTTTCCATCTTGAACGATGGAACCTTGAGAAACTTGTTTAAGATCTTGAGATTTAAGATTGGTCTGAACGTTCCCTCTTTTTTGGGAACTATGAACAGATTGGAGTAGAACCCCATCCCTTGTTCTCTTAATGGAACAGGATGAATCACTCCCATTTTTAACAGGTCTTCTACACAATGTAAGAATGCCTGTCTTTTTACGTGGTCTGAAGACAACTGAGACCTGTGGAACCTCCCCCTTGGGGGAAGCCCCTTGAATTCCAGAAGATAACCTTGGGAGACTATTTCTAGCGCCCAAGGATCCAGAACATCTCTTGCCCAAGCCTGAGCGAAGAGAGAGAGTCTGCCCCCCACCAGATCCGGTCCCGGATCGGGGGCCAACATTTCATGCTGTCTTGGTAGCAGTGGCAGGTTTCTTGGCCTGCTTTCCCTTGTTCCAGCCTTGCATTGGTCTCCAAGCTGGCTTGGCTTGAGAAGTATTACCCTCTTGCTTAGAGGACGTAGCACTTTGGGCTGGTCCATTTCTACGAAAGGGACGAAAATTAGGTTTATTTTTTGCCTTGAAAGGCCGATCCTGAGGAAGGGCGTGGCCCTTACCCCCAGTGATATCAGAGATAATCTCTTTCAAGTCAGGGCCAAACAGCGTTTTCCCCTTGAAAGGAATGTTAAGTAGCTTGTTCTTGGAAGACGCATCAGCTGACCAAGATTTCAACCAAAGCGCTCTGCGCGCCACAATAGCAAACCCAGAATTCTTAGCCGCTAACCTAGCCAATTGCAAAGTGGCGTCTAGGGTGAAAGAATTAGCCAATTTGAGAGCATTGATTCTGTCCATAATCTCCTCATAAGGAGGAGAATCACTATCGACCGCCTTTATCAGCTCATCGAACCAGAAACATGCGGCTGTAGCTACAGGGACAATGCATGAAATTGGTTGTAGAAGGTAACCCTGCTGAACAAACATCTTTTTAAGTAAACCTTCTAATTTTTTATCCATAGGATCTTTGAAAGCACAACTATCCTCTATGGGTATAGTGGTGCGTTTGTTTAAAGTGGAAACCGCTCCCTCGACCTTGGGGACTGTCTGCCATAAGTCCTTTCTGGGGTCGACCATAGGAAACAATTTTTTAAATATGGGGGGAGGGACGAAAGGAATACCGGGCCTTTCCCATTCTTTATTAACAATGTCCGCCACCCGCTTGGGTATAGGAAAAGCTTCTGGGAGCCCCGGGACCTCTAGGAACTTGTCCATTTTACATAGTTTCTCTGGGATGACCAACTTGTCACAATCATCCAGAGTGGATAATACCTCCTTAAGCAGAATGCGGAGATGTTCCAACTTAAATTTAAACGTAATCACATCAGGTTCAGCTTGTTGAGAAATGTTCCCTGAATCAGTAATTTCTCCCTCAGACAAAACCTCCCTGGCCCCATCAGACTGGGTTAGGGGCCCTTCAGAACCATTATTATCAGCGTCGTCATGCTCTTCAGTATCTAAAACAGAGCAGTCGCGCTTACGCTGATAAGTGTTCATTTTGGCTAAAATGTTTTTGACAGAATTATCCATTACAGCCGTTAATTGTTCAGAAAGTCTTTTCTAAGTATCAGAGCTCCTCTCACATGCGACTGCATGTCATGCCTCTCAAAAACAAGTGCGCAACACCGGCGCGAAAATGAGGCTCTGCCTATGATTTGGGAAAGCCCCTAAAGAATAAGGTGTCTAAAACAGTGCCTGCCGATATTATTATATCAAAATACCCATAATAAATGATTCCTCAAGGCTAAATATGTGTTAATAATGAATCGATTTAGCCCAGAAAAAGTCTACAGTCTTAATAAGCCCTTGTGAAGCCCTTATTTACGATCTTAATAAACATGGCTTACCGGATCCCATAGGGAAAATGACAGCTTCCAGCATTACATCGTCTTGTTAGAATGTGTCATACCTCAAGCAGCAAGAGACTGCTCACTGTTCCCCCAACTGAAGTTAATTGCTCTCAACAGTCCTGTGTGGAACAGCCATGGATTTTAGTGACGGTTGCTAAAATCATTTTCCTCATACAAACAGAAATCTTCATCTCTTTTCTGTTTCTGAGTAAATAGTACATACCAGCACTATTTCAAAATAACAAACTCTTGATTGAATAATAAAAACTACAGTTAAACACTAAAAAACTCTAAGCCATCTCCGTGGAGATGTTGCCTGTACAACGGCAAAGAGAATGACTGGGGTAGGCGGAGCCTAGGAGGGATCATGTGACCAGCTTTGCTGGGCTCTTTGCCATTTCCTGTTGGGGAAGAGAATATCCCACAAGTAAGGATGACGCCGTGGACCGGACACACCTATGTTGGAGAAATAAAATTTTTAAAGCACGAACCACATCAAGATTGTGTAATAGACGTTCCTTCTTTGAAGAAGGATTAGGACATAGTGAAGGAACAACAATCTCCTGATTGATATTTTTATTAGATATCACCTTAGGAAGAAAACCAGGTTTGGTACGTAACACTACCTTATCTGCATGGAAAATGAGATAAGGGGAATCACATTGTAAAGCAGATAACTCTGAAACTCGTCGAGCCAAGGAGACAGCTACTAAAAACAGAACTTTCCAAGACAAAACATTAATATCTATGGAATGCAAAGTTTCAAACGGAACCCCTTGCAGAACCTTAAGAACTAAATTTAATGGATTTGGATGGTTGAACGGACCCTGAAGTAGAAGGTCCCGCCTCAGCGGCAGAGTCCATGGTGGAAGGGATGACATGTCCACCAGATCTGCATACCAAGTCCTGCGTGGCCACGCAGGTGCTATCAAAATCACAGAAACTCTCTCCTGCTTGATCTTGGCAATCAGACGAGGGAGCAGAGGAAACGGTGGAAACACATAAGCCAGGTTGAAGGACCAAGGCGCTGCTAGAGCATCTATCAGCGCTGCCTTGGGATCCCTGGACCTGGATACGTAACAAGGAAGCTTGGCGTTCTGACGAGACGCCATGAGATCCAGTTCTGGTTTGCCCCAAAGTTGAATCAACTGTGCAAATACCTCTGGATGGAGTTCCAACTCCCCCGGATGAAAAGTCTGCCGACTTAGAAAATCCGCCTCCCAGTTCTCTACTCCTGGGATATGGATAGCTGATAGATGGCAAGAATGAACCTCTGCCCATAGAATTATTTTTGAAACCTCCAACATTGCTAGGGAACTCCTTGTTCCCCCTTGATGGTTGATGTAGGCTACAGTCGTGATATTGTCCGACTGAAATCTGATGAATCTGACCGCAGCAAGCTGAGGCCAAGCTTGAAGAGCATTGAATATCGCTCTTAGTTCCAGAATGTTTATCGGAAGGAGTGCCTCCTCCTGAGTCCACAAGCCCTGAGCCTTCAGGGAGTTCCAGACTGCACCCCAGCCCAGAAGGCTGGCATCTGTCGTTACTATTGTCCAATCTGGCCTGCGGAAGGTCATACCCTTGGACAGATGGACCCGAGATAGCCACCAGAGAAGAGAATCCCTGGTCTCTTGATCCAGATTTAGTAGAGGGGACAAATCTGTGTAATCCCCATTCCACTGACTGAGCATACAAAGTTGCAGCGGTCTGAGATGTAGGCGGGCAAACGGCACTATGTACATTGCCGCTACCATTAAGCCGATTACTTCCATACACTGAGCCACTGAAGGGCGAGAAGTAGAATAAAGAACACGGCAGGAATTTAGAAGTTGACAACCTGGCCTCTGTCAGGTAAATCATTTCTACAGAATCTATCAGAGTTCCTAGGAAGGAAACTCTTGTGAGAGGGGATAGAGAACTCTTTTCTTCCTTCACCTTCCACCCATAAGACCTCAGGAATGCCAGAACAATGTCCGTATGGGACCTGGCGATTTGAAAATTTGACGCCTGTATCAGAATGTCGTCTAGGTAAGGGGCTACTGTTATACCCCGCGGCCTTAGGACCGCTAGGAGTGACCCTAGAACTTTCGTAAAGATTCTTGGTGCCGTAGCTAACCCAAAGGGAAGAGCCACAAACTGGTAATGCCTGTCTAGGAAGGCAAACCTGAGAAACCGATAATGATCTCTGTGTATCGGAATGTGAAGATAAGCATCCTTTAAGTCCACGGTAGTCATATATTGACTCTCCTGGATCAAAGGTAGGATGGTTCGAATAGTCTCCATCTTGAAGGATGGGACCCTGAGAAATTTGTTTAGGATCTTGAGATCTAAGATTGGTCTGAATGTTCCCTCTTTCTTGGGAACTACAAATAGATTTGAATAGAAGCCTTGCCCCTGTTCCTCCTTTGGAACTGGGTGGATCACTCCCATAACTAGGTGGTCTTGAACACAATGTAAGAATGCCTCTCTCTTTATCTGGTTTGCAGATAATTGTGAGAGATGAAATCTCAATTTTGGGGAAGAAGCTTTGAAATCGTTTTTTTGGCCTGCTTTCCTTTGTTCCAAGCCTGGTTAGGTCTCCAGACCGGCTTGGACTGGGCAAAATTTCCCTCTTGTTTTGTATCAGAGGAAGTTGAAGCTGCGCCACTCTTGAAGTTTCGAAAGGAACGAAAATTAGTCTGTTTGGTCCTTAATTTGTTGGACCTATCCTGAGGAAGGGCGTGACCTTTTCCTCCTGTAATATCAGAAATGATCTCCTTCAGTCCAGGCCTGAATAGGGTCTGCCCCTTGAAGGGAATGTTGAGAAGCTTAGACTTTGAAGTAACGTCAGCTGACCAGGATTTGAGCCATAGCGCCCTACCCGCCTGAATAGCAAAACCTGAGTTTTTAGCCGTTAGCTTGGTTAAATGAACAACGGCATCAGAAACAAATGAATTGGCTAGCTTAAGAGCTTTAAGCTTGTCAAGGATATCATCCAACGGGGTTTCTACCTGTAGAGCCTCTTCTAGAGACTCAAACCAGAAGGCCGCAGCAGCAGTGACTGGGGCAATGCATGCAAGGGGCTGGAGAATAAAACCTTCTTGAATAAAAAATTTCTTAAGGTAACCCTCTAATGTTTTGTCCATTGGATCTAGAAAAGCACAACTGTCCTCGACGTGGATAGTAGTACGCTTTGCTAGGGTAGAGACTGCTCCCTCCACCTTAGGGACCGTTTGCCACAAGTCCCATGTAGCGGCATCTATAGGAAACATCTTTTTAAAAACAGGAGGGGGAGAGAACGGTACACCTGGTCTATCCCATTCCTTAGTAATAATTTCTGAAAACCTCTTAGGGATTGGAAAAACATCAGTGTAAACAGGAACTGCATAGTATTTATCCAATTTACATAATTTCTCTGGGACTACAATGGCGTCACAGTCATCCAGAGTTGCTAAAACCTCCCTGAGCAACATGCGCAGGTGTTCAAGCTTAAATTTAAATGTAGACATATCAGAATCAGGTTGAAGTTTCTTCCCCGAATCAGAAAAATCACCCACAGATAGAAGCTCTCCTGCTTCGGCTTCTGCTCATTTTGAGGGTATATCAGACATAGCTACTAAAGCGTCAGAGAGCTCTGTATTTGATCTAGCCCCAGAGCTGTCTCGCTTTCTTTGTAACCCTGGCAGTTTGGACAATACCTCTGTAAGGGTATGATTCATAACTGCCGCCATGTCTTGTAAAGTATAAGCAATGGGCGCGCTAGACATACTTGGCTTCCCCTGAGCGGGAGTTATAGGTTCTGACACGTGGGGAGAGTTAGTTGGCATAACTTCCCCCTTGTCAATTTCCTCTGGTGATAAATCTTTTAAAGCCAGAATATGGTCTTTAAAATTTATAGTAAGATCAGTGCATTTGGTACACATTCTAAGAGGGGGTTCCACAATGGCTTCTAAACATAATGAACAAGGAGTTTCCTCTATGTCAGACATGTTTAACAGACTAGTAATGAGACCAGCAAGCTTGGAAAACACTTTAATAAATGTGAAAAAGCAGAATATAAAAAACGATAGTGGCTTTAAGGGAAAAAAAACCCCCACAAACTGCAAAACAGTGAAAAAAAAGCAGTAAACTCTACGAAATTTTTACAGTATGTATAATAGACTAAAATAGCATTGCACCCACTTGCAAATGGATGATTAACCCCTCAGGCTCAAAAACGAAGCAGAAAAACGGTAAAACCGTTATAAACAGTCACAAGCAAACTGCCACAGCTCTACTGTGGCTCCTACCTGCCCATAAAACGACTTTTGTAGGCACAAAAACCCTTTACAGAGGTCCTATATGTCAAGGGACTCCTTCAGGGAAGCTGGATGTCTCATACTGTAAAAACTACTGCGCAATTAGAATGCAAAACTAGGCCCCTCCCACCATGCACTCAAAGTGAAAGGGCCTTAAAAAAATACTCCTAGGAGAAATCTAGTCAGCCATGTGGAAAACTAGGCCCCAAATAAAGATTTATCACCCTCAGTAAAAAACGTTTTTTATATATCATGCAAACGTTTTACATACTAAGTAATAAGAGCAAGTAACATGAATATTACCCTTTACTGCAAGCATGATCCCAGTCGTTTGTTAAATCACTGTAATCAGGCTTACCTTAAATATATCAGGCACTGTCAGCATTTTCTAGACCTTATCTCTCTAGAGATAAATATACTGAACATACCTCAGAGCAGTTCATTCTGCAGGCCATTCCCCCAGCTGAAGTTTTCCCATACTCTTCAGTTATGTGTGAGAACGGCAGTGGACCTTAGTTACAACCTGCTAAGATCATCAAAAACCTCAGGCAAAATTCTTCTTCTAATTTCTGCCTGAGGTAAAAACAGTACAACGCCGGTACCATTTAAAAATAAACTTTTGATTGAAGATAAACTACACTAATTCACCACAACTCTCTTG